>NC_134687.1:14655629-14955629 GCF_050947455.1 Rhinoderma darwinii | reverse complement strand
GCAGTTTCTATAAAGCTCTGTGTAGAATACTCTGTTAGAACCAGCAGGTTGTCTTCCAACAAAGCAAGTCCTTGTAATTTTGTGCTGTTTCGATAGACATGCATTAAGCCAATTGCTAAGTCCTTCCGGCACATCACCAGCAGAGCATTGACCACTAAATATAGAGTAGGCTGGAGTCCGAATGACGTCATCGGTATTGTTGATGTTGATATGTTGGTTAAAGGGATACTAGACCGAGCTGGAGGATAGAGAAACAAGAAGTGACCTTCACAAAATGACTCTAAACATGATCATTGCATCTAGATGGGTCTGTCTTTCAAAGCCTTACAGCCCTATCGAGCCGCGCAGAAACACCCAACAGTTGGTGGTGGTCAACATTCAAGGGTAACCAGCTCATTACACCATGCTGAAGACAAACCCATACAATGCATCGTGCTGATGGATTATCCAGTACATTATAAAGTTTTGGACTTGGGAAATGGGCCCAACAAAGGAAATTATCTGAGGACCACCCTTCATCCTCACAGAATATAGGACTTAGTGGCAAGTGATTGGCTCCAAAGTCAGCTCCAAATGGCGTTGTCTTCGGCTGGACCTTTGGAACCCATCATCATGTCAGAGCCTGGGTCCACCAGAGGTTCTTCTGGTTCTCTGGTGGACAATCAATGTGTTATCTATTAAAGAGGTTCTCCGGTCAAGAATAATTCAGTCTTTGGCCAAAGTTATGGACGTGACCCGGATACTCTACCAGGCTGAAGTCCATGCTGAAAATGACAGTGTAACAACCCAGTACGGTCACGAGTCACTTCGGTGATCTTAGATATTGTGTCCATTACAGGTATAGATATTATGGTCACTGATCTGGGAAGTCATTAAAGGGGATTTCCACATACAAATTTTAATTGGCCAAAAATTAGCACATTTAGAAATAAGAACAGCAGCTGAAGTTTGCTCTTTGTGTTTTATCTACTCTCAGAGATATCTGCATTTTTGTATTCAGTTGTGGGGGACATTTTATCAAAAGAGGCAGCCATATTGGTTGTCACCTTTAAATTTTCTTCTAAGGAACCAATGGCAAAACTGTTACTTTGTAATTAATTGACATGTTGGATAACTGAAAGCCGATATGAGTGGGACCAGCCAATCAGAGAATCAATAGATACTCTTGTAGGGGCAAGTTCTGACAATAGTGGGCCCCAAGAGTACTATTAAATCGTGTTCGTCATAAGGGAGGGGCTGTGACAACCTCTCATAAATTTGGGGTCATCATCACCTTGAAAAAAAAGAGAGGTTGTCACTGCTACAGAGTGGAATTACACTTACGGGGGAAATCTAAGATTGCAAAAAAGGGTCTGTTTTTTTTCCCCAGAAACAGCGCCACTCTTGTCCATGGTAGTGCAGCATTCAAGAGAATGGGGGAAAGCTGCAGTACCAGACACAGCCATATGAACAAGGGAGGCGCTGTTTCTTGGAAAAATTAAGGTATTTAAAGAATATTAAAAAAAATTCTAATGGAGTTTACGATTGAGTTCTATTTAAAATGACATATAAATTATTTGTTAATTTATACAAAAATATGTAAATTCTATCCCTCCCTTCCCCCCATAAAAAAATTAATTGTGTAAAATGTTGAAAATGATAAATCAACATAATGTAAGTATTTTCCTCTCCTTCATCTTCTCCAGTGAGACTTCTCTTCTTCATCTAACCCACTTGTGAATCCTCATCACTTTTTGAGGAAGGGAAAATGTCTTTTTCATTCGTTTTTCTCCTAAAGTGTTTTTTTTTTTGCAGTCATTTATATTCACATCCTCTCGTCCCTTGGAATTTCACCTGTCAAGGGAGGTTCATCATCTGAAAGTTGCACTATATTGAGTGGAGAAACATTCTGAATATTTGAAATAAAGATTGCAGAATGTTAAGAGAAAATACGGTATGAGCTGGACTATGCCAGGATAATAAAAAAATAATAATCTAAAAATAATGAAAATATCGTCCTTTTGGCTTAAGTTTTACCTGTAGGTGACCCAGGGCCACATGTTTCCATGAGGTCGGGTAGTTTGGAAGCCTATTGGGTGTGTGGGTCCAGTGGGACCTGGTGGGCACCAGAAAAACACTTGGGGATAGTAACTGACTTGACTATTAGGGTGTATGGTGCATACAAGGTCCTGACATCGGGTAGCGTTAGGACGTTATATGCGATGCAGCACAGAACTGTGCCAAGGCCAGAGGTGGCAGCCTGAGGGGATCTGGAACGGGGCCCTTTCTTCCCTGGGCCCCATTGCAAATGTATTATTTTTTTATGCTACTGGGTGGCCACTTGTCCTCAATTCTTACTGAGCCTTCTGTCTATTAGGGTTAGGGATTGGCAAGGAGCCCCTTCCTCTTCTCAGCACCAGATTACGGTTTGTAGGGGCCCCAGGGCAAAATTTTGGTGGGAGACACCATCCCACCCACCTGACCCCCTATCGCAGCCTCATATGCCTGGCCCTGTCCACTGCAGTGTATGGGAGTTATGAAGAAATCAGAGCTAGCGACTCTCTAAGACGTCAAAGGAGAGGGCCGCACAGATGCGTTTCTACCTTTCCACCTCTTCTTGGATGGATGGAATCACTGGACAGCCATCAGCGCACCCTTGTTTTCCTGAGAGGTGGGGTTCCCAGAGGTGAGCAGTGTATATACTACCCACATAAATAATGACTACTGGGAGTAGCGAGAAAATTCTGGGGGTGGCAGATTGAACGAACTACCCTGGGTAGGGATGGTGGAAGGTGGACCTAAATCCTCAAGGTGTTGGAGGCCCTGGCACATGTACCCTTGGAGCCCTCTCTATAATCTGCCCATATTGGTGTAACATGTTCACAAAATGTTATGCTTACGTTACCTCTAAAGTAGTAGTATTTATTCAGTAGTATTGTTACATGAAGCTGCAAATTGTGTTCACCACGAGATGAAACAGGTAGAAAGAGGAAAGATTACATATTCCTAAATCAAAAATAATGAACAATTTATCAGTAATCATTCAATGCAGCAAGCACTGGGTGTGTTATTGTATGTGAGGGAAGGCATAGCTTGCTGCTTGCAGTACAGAAAATGTAAACTGGCGCATATTTCTACCACTAGGTGGAGTATTGAGCGGGAATGTTGTGAGTGTTCCCTCTTAACAGCACACCATGTGGTCAGGCCTGGTACTGCAAGCAAAAATATATTAGTATTGTAGTAACCTTCTAAAGCTGGGCAAACGTTAAGGCTTGGGGAGCCTACGATGAAATCTGGGTATACAGGGAGCCAACTGTGATTTTGTGGCTCAAGGACCCATAAACACCCGGAGCCGGCCATTCAAGGCAGCTCTGGATTTTGTGCTGCTCTCCATTTAACTCTCAGGTGGAGCTGCTTGGGTCCATGGCCAGTGCTGGGAGCGAGATGCTGACCCCGGAGACAAGGGAAGTGGTCGATATCTAGTGACATATACTGAATGGATATTATTCTAGGGTTTGGATATCAGACTATGCACAGAATAGAATGAAATGGTGTCCTGGACCCGTTACGTAAGGCCTCAGCTCATCTCCGCACAGTGTTACTGACATGTCGGAGTCACATGCCGAGGCTCAGAAGGATTTTACCAGGAGGATAGTGTCAGGAGTGGTGATGTGGTTGTCATGGCAACAAGAAATGGGCACGAGCGTCTGGTAGAACAAAAAAAATAGATAAATGGAGATGGTACAACGCGTTGTCACAAGGGCAGGACGGTACAGATGTATTATTGCCTCTTTAATGGAACATTATATAATGCACCTCAATAACATAGACAGTGAACACACATGATGTACAGATGCAGCAGAGCCGAGTTTGTAATTTGTTACATCTCATTGTGTTATCGGCTCTTTTACATAGGACTGCAGGTCATCCTTACCATATCACAATGACAGGGATTATCTACTTTGGATAACCCCTTTTAATTAAAATGGTTTTCCATCATCAGGTACATAAAGCTTATTAATCGTTGACTAATGAAAAGTGCTGCAGCTTTCTAATATCCCTTACCTTTTAATTCCTCATTAACAAGATATCTACTTGCTGTCAGTGAATGAGAACATACTTTTTTGTACACTCAAAGGCTGAAAACTTGTGCAGACCCTTATAGTCCACAACTGAGGGTTTGTTACATTTGTATCCAACTAAATCCTAAATACATCAAAAGCAGAAATCTCTCTACTTTCCTGATAATTTGCTACAATGTATCAGTGCTGTTAAAATGTATCAGTCTGGAGACAAGGCTGTTTAGCTCACAGAGGATTTTCTAAAGTGGATACAATTGTAGCAAACCAGGCATCGCTGCACTCGGTCCTCAAGCTCGATGGTGTCAGGACCCCACTGAAGAAGCGCCAGGTGCGGGAAGAGTAAGTATGCAACCCGCTACCTATTAGATTAACCTAATAGATAGTGGATGATTATTTAAAAAAAATAAAATGTAAATGTTGGGACGGGCCCTGATGTGATCCGTCCACATGCTGCACCCGTGGCAAGTGCCTTGGTAGCCCCCTAGCTAGGCCCTTGGTTATATCTCAAGCCACCATGTGTAGGTTAGGAACAGTGGAGGGATCAGCTAATAATTACTTCTCTACTCCTTGGTGCTGGCATCAGAAGGAACTCAGTAGTTCCTACTGGCAGACAACCGCTGAGTAATTGATGAGGGTATTCACCAGGACACTATTTGTATCTGGCTGCTAGTCTTATCACAGTAGGACCACAAGTGGCCGCTAGCACAATAATGATGACAATGTAGTAATTCATCTATACCACAAAGCATCTTCTGAAGTCGCCAAAAAGTTGAGGTTCAAGGACCTATTCCAGACCAAGATAAAGGGGGCAGACACAGACCACGCTGGTCCAGCAGACAGATCTACTGCACCCACCTAGTCCCAGTAATGGGCACATTTTAAAGTTGCACTCCAGCAATTTCTTTTTTTTTGTGCCTACAAGTATATAGTGTAGCATAGACTGTTATTAAAGAATTATGTAGAGGCCCCTGTGTATACTTTGTATAAACCTGACGTGCCATTTATGGGTTGTCTGCCAACTTTGTTTCTTCTTCGCCTCTGATATGTTTCCCCTAATGTAGCCTACATTTCCCATCATGCCTCTGGATTTGCAAAAGCAGAGGGGGCGGAGTCTCATCACACTGCACTTGCTCTGCGTCCTATCAATGTGATAGTGATAGATCAGTGACAAAGAACTTCTGCCCCCTAACTGCAGAGTCTAAATGAATTCTATGTGATGCAGCTTCAGCCTGTCTCCTCTGCCTCCTGCTAGAGATAGATTTATCTTTGTCAGTTTTTACACAGGAGGCAGTGAGAAGCAGAATCTCATAGAAATACACTGGACTCTCTGTGCACAGCACAAACAGATAGTATAGACAGTTTGTGCCAAATGCGTTTTATAACCCTGCACTTAATCATTGTATAAATTCACATATTATATCACTGCACTCCTGGTGCTCAGATAGGGCAGAAATGATCTCTTCAGCAGCACTATATGAATGGGAAACATACAGAGGAACAAGGAGGGTGGAGCTGGGTGGAGAGGGGTGTCAGAGCTGCCAGGAGAAATTTGATAGGTGATGATGTAATCCTGTAGTTAAAAAAAACCCTACACAGGGGAGAGTGACCTCCTGTCTACACATGAGAGCATGCTCTATTCTGGAGGTCAGACTGAAATCACATGACACAACTGCCCATAATGAAAGGTTCCACAATGTAAAGATGCAAGTGAGCTGGAAAGAAACAAATGGCACTGCTAGAATATTGCTGGTGAATTCGAATTATATGTGCAAAAAAAAAAAACACCAAGAAAACCAATTGTCGGAGTACTTCTTTAATAGTAGTTGACTGCACAGATACAGGATTCCTATCTCATATCTATCTATCTATCTATCTATCTATCTATCTATCTATCTATCTATCTATCTATCTATCTATCTATCTATCTATCTATCTATCTATCTATCTATCTATCTATCTATCTATCTATCTCATATCTATCTATCTATCTATCTCATATCTATCTATCTATCTCATATCTATCTATCTATCTCATATCTATCTATCTATCTATCTATCTCATATCTATCTCTCTATCTATCTATCTATCTATCATCTATCTATCCCCTAACATACACCATTTATCACTACATGATCATTTTCTTCCTCCTGAAATTCCAAGAGCTCTTGAGCAAAGAAAGTTCTGAAGGACGGAGAGGTCAGATGCACAGAAGGTGAGATGACATTTCTGGGGCAGCGGCGTGCTCTCAGCTATCTGCCCTTCTTTCACCAGCAGTTATTATCAACCTACAGGAAAACAGAACTTGATGCTAAGTGAAGGGAACTTTTATCGGTGTCTTCAGTAAATATTTCAGGAAAGGCTCATCACTGCTCCCATGCCACACCAAGCAAATATTTCCAAAATACACCAAGCATGAATCCTGTATCTGTGCAGTCAACTACCAAAGAGTGTCCATTACCGAGACTAGGCGGAGGCAACGGTTCTGTCTGCTGGACCAGCGTGGTCTTTGTAGCTCCGTTCATCTTGGCTTAGAAGATTTTCTTGAATCTCCACTTTTTGGCAAATTTATAGACACCTTGTGGTATACGAGGTGCGTCCCAAAAGTAATGAGTATTATTTTTTACACTCCCCACAAGAGCTGCATGAGGAAAGTGGGTATGGAGGTCGTTGCGGGGGTATCTCAAGTATATGGCCAGACCAACCTCAAATATGTGAAAAACTCATCCAGAAAAACTTGTCCGATGACCAGAAGGAGAATCGTCAGTTCATTTCCCAAGAACTGATTGATCGTGTGACAACTGAGCCTGACTTTTTACTGGAGATGAAACATGGGTTTTTGAGTAGGATCCTCAAACAAAAAGGCAGAGATCAGAATGGCACAATCCCAAAGATTCTCCACCATGACAATGCGCCGAGTCACACATCTTTGGCTGTGAGGGAGTTTTTGGCACAAAAAAACATCCCTACCCTTCCTAATCTTCCCTATAGCCCTGACTTGGGATCATATGATTTTTTTTTTGTTCCCCAAAATCAAAACTCACCTAAAGGGACATAGTTTTTGTAGTGTTGACAATGTTCAGTTAGCCGCGACGAGATCGCTGAACAACCTCTCACATGACGACTTCCAGCACTGCTACGAGGAATGGCAGTGTCGCTGGAATCGTTGTGTTCAGTCCCACGGGAGCTAATGTGAAGGTGATCGAGCCTAATTGTATGTTTATTGGATAAAAGAATCTTTTTGGAAATAATTTTTATTACTTATGAGACGCACCTCACAGATGAATTACTACGTTGTTGTTATTGTACTGTTAGAAGCCACTTGTGGTCTTACTGTGATAGGACAGGTGGACAGATACCACTGGTGTCCTGGCATCAAATGCTGAGCGGTGGTCTGCCAGTAGTAACTGTTAGGGTATCTGCACACGATAAAGTCAATTACGGCTGAAACTAAAGAGCAGTTTTCAGAAGAAAACAGATACATAATTTCAGACGTAACTGCATGTACTCGCAATTTGCGAGGCGTCTTTAACGGACGTAATTTGGAGCTGTTCTTCATTGAAGTCAATGAAAAACGTCTCAAATTACGTCCCAAGAAGTGTCCTGCACTTCTTTGACGTGGCTGTTATTTTACGCGTCGTCTTTTGACAGCGACGCTTAAAATTACAGGTCATCGGCACAGTACATCAGCAAACCCATTGAAATGAATGGGCAGAGGTTTGCCAACGTATTGGAGCCGTGTTTTCAGGCGTAATTCGAGGCGTAAAACGCCTAGTTTACGCCTGAAAATAGGTCGTGTGAACCCAGCATTAAGTTCTTTCTGATGCCAGAACCAAGGAGTAGGGCAGTGATTATTAGCTGTCCCCTATGTGCAAGAATACAACTGCTAAAATACTGCTTCCTATGTACAAGAATATAACTACTATAATACTGCTTCCTATGTACAAGAATATAACTACTATAATACTGCCTCCTATGTACAAGAATATAACTACTATAATACTGCCCCTATATACAAGAATATAACTACTATAATACTGCCCCCTATATACAAGAATATAACTACTATAATACTGCTCCTATATACAAGACTATAACTACTATAATACTGCTCCTATATACAAGAATATAACTACTATAATACTGCCCCTATATACAAGAATATAACTACTATAATACTGTCCCTATACACAATAATATAACTGCTATAATACTGCCTCCTATGTACAAGAATATAACTACTATAATACTGCCCCTATATACAAGAATATAACTACTATAATACTGCCCCCTATATACAAGAATATAACTACTATAATACTGCCCCCTATATACAAGAATATAACTACTATAATACTGCCCCTATATACAAGAATATAACTACTATAATACTGCCCCTATATACAAGAATATAACTACTATAATACTGCCCCTATATACAAGAATATAACTACTATAATACTGTTCCTATATACAAGAATATAACTACTATAATACTGCCCCTATATACAAGAATATAATTACTATAATACTGCTCCTATATACAAGAATATAACTACTATAATACTGCCCTCTATGTACAAGAATATAACTACTATAATACTGCCCCCTATATACAAGAATATAACTACTATAATACTGCCCACTATGTACAAGAATATAACTACTATAATACTGCCCCTATATACAAGAATATAACTACTATAATACTGCCCCCTATATACAAGAATATAACTACTATAATACTGCCCCCTATATACAAGAACATAACTACTATAATACTGCCTCCTATATACAAGAATATAACTACTATAATACTGCCCCTATATACAAGAATATAACTACTATAATACTGCCCCTATATACAAGAATATAACTACTATAATACTGCTCCTATATACAAGAATATAACTACTATAATACTGCCCTTATATACAAGAATATAATTACTATAATACTGCTCCTATATACAAGAATATAACTACTATAATACTGCTCCTATATACAAGAATATAACTACTATAATACTGCCTCCTGTATATACAAGAATATAACTACTATAATACTGCCCCCTATATACAAGAATATAACTACTATAATACTGCTCCTATATACAAGAATATAACTACTATAATACTGCCTCCTGTATATACAAGAATATAACTACTATAATACTGCCCCCTATATACAAGAATATAACTACTATAATACTGCTCCTTTATACAAGAATATAACTACTATAATACTGCCTCCTATATACAAGAATATAACTACTATAATACTGCCTCCTATATACAAGAATATCACTACTATAATACTGCTCCCTATATACAAGAATATAACTACTATAATGCTGCCCCTATATACAAGAATATAACTACTATAATACTGCTCCTATATACAAGAATATAACTACTATAATACTGCCCCCTATATACAAGAATATAATTACTATAATACTGCTCCTATATACAAGCATATAACTACTATAAGGCTGCCTCCTGTATATACAAGAATATAACTACTATAATACTGCCCCCTATATACAAGAATATAACTACTATAATACTGCCTCCTGTATATACAAGAATATAACTACTATAATACTGCCCCCTATATACAAGAATATAACTACTATAATACTGCTCCTATATACAAGAATATAACTACTATAATACTGCCCCCTATATACAAGAATATAACTACTATAATACTGCCCCTATATACAAGAATATAACTACTATAATACTGCCCCTATATACAAGAATATAACTACTATAATACTGCCCCTATATGCAAGAATATAACTACTATAATACTGCCCACTATGTACAAGAATATAACTACTATAATACTGCCCCCTATATACAAGAATATAACTACTATAATACTGCTCCTATATACAAGAATATAACTACTATAATACTGCCCCTATATACAAGAATATAACTACTATAATACTGCTCCTATATACAAGAATATAACTACTATAATACTGCCCCCTATATACAAGAATATAACTACTATAATACTGCTCCTATATACAAGAATATAACTACTATAATACTGCCTCCTATATACAAGAATACAACTACTATAATACTGCTCCTATATACAAGAATATAACTACTATAATACTGCCCCTATATACAAGAATATAACTACTATAATACTGCCCCTATATACAAGAATATAACTACTATAATACTGCCCCTATATACAAGAATATAACTACTATAATACTGCCCACTATGTACAAGAATATAACTACTATAATACTGCCCCCTATATACAAGAATATAACTACTATAATACTGCTCCTATATACAAGAATATAACTACTATAATACTGCCCCTATATACAAGAATATAACTACTATAATACTGCCCCTATATACAAGAATATAACTACTATAATACTGCCCCTATATGCAAGAATATAACTACTATAATACTGCCCCTATATACAAGAATATAACTCCTATAATACTGCTCCTATATACAAGAATATAACTACTATAATACAGCCCATATATACAAGAATATAACTACTATAATACTGCCCCTATATGCAAGAATATAACTACTATAATACTGCCCCTATATACAAGAATATAACTCCTATAATACTGCTCCTATATACAAGAATATAACTACTATAATACAGCCCATATATACAAGAATATAACTACTATAATACTGCCCCCTATATACAAGAATATAACTGCTATAATACTGCCCCTATATACAAGAATATAACTACTATAATACTGCTCCTATATACAAGAATATAACTACTATAATACTGCCCCCTATATACAAGAATATAATTACTATAATACTGCTCCTATATACAAGAATATAACTACTATAATACTGCCTCCTATATACAAGAATATAACTACTATAATACTGCCTCCCGTATATAGGAATATAACTACTATAATACTGCTCCCTATATACAAGAATATAACTACTATAATACTGCTCCTATATACAATAATATAACTACTATAATACGGCCCCTATATACAAGAATATAACTACTATAATACTGCTCCTATATACAAGAATATAACTACTATAATACTGCTCCTATATACAATAATATAACTACTATAAGGGCATGACCACACATGGCGGAATTCCTCCGCAACTGTCCGCATCAATGCCGCACCTAATCCGGGTTGCGGATTACGGCTGCGGATCTGCACAAAATGTGCAGAAAATTGATGCGGACTAGCTGCTGCGGACTGCGGGAAAAGTGCTTCCCTTCTCCCTATCAGTGCAGGATAGAGAGAAGGGACAGCACTTTCCCTAGTGAAAGTAAAAGAAATTCATACTTACCGCCCGTTGTCTTTATGACGCGTCCCTCCTTCGGCATCCAGCCCGACCTCCCTGGATGACGCGCCAGTCCATGTGACCGCTGCAGCCTGTGCTTGGCCTGTGATTGGCTGCAGCCGTCACTTACACTGAAACGTCATCCTGGGAGGCCGGACTGGAGACAGGAGCAGGGAGTTCTCGGTAAGTATGAACTTATATGTTTTTTTACAGATACATGTATATTGGGATCGGTAGTCACTGTCCCGGGTGCAGAAACAGTTACTGCCGATCGCTTAACTCTTTCAGCACCCTGGACAGTGACTATTTACTGACGTCTCCTAGCAACGCTCCCGTCATTACGGGAGCCCCATTGACTTCCTCAGTCTGGCTGTAGACCTAGAAATACATAGGTCCAGCCAGAATGAAGAAATGTCAAGTTAAAAAAGCAAGACGCATCCGCAGCACACATGACATGTGCATGACAGCTGCAGACTTCATTGCGGAACTTTGAATCTCCATTGAAGTCAATGGAGAAATTCCGCCATGAGTCCGGCACTGCTCCGCAACAGACAGAGCATGCTGCGGACACAAAATTCCGCTCCGCAGCCTATGCTCCGCAGCGGAATTGTACGCATCGTGTAAACGAACACTGCTAAATTAAAGTGAAAGTCAATGGAGAAACGGCTCCGCTGCGGATTAACGCTGCGGAGTGTCCGCAGCGGAATTTAAGTGAAATTCCGCCATGTGTGAACCCGCCCTAATACTGCCTTCTATATACAAGAATATAACTACTATAATACTGCCCCCTATATACAAGAATATAACTACTATAATACTGCCCCTATATACAAGAATATAACTACTATAATGCTGCCTCCTATATACAAGAATATAACTACTATAATGCTGCCTCCTATATACAAGAATATAACTACTATAATACTGCCCCCTATATACAAGAATATAACTACTATAATACTGTCCCCTATGTACAAGAATATAACTACTACAATACTGCTCCTATATACAAGAATATAACTACTATAATACTGCCCCCTATATACAAGAATATAACTACTATAATACTGTCCCCTATGTACAAGAATATATCTACTATAATACTGCCCCCTATATACAAGAATATAACTACTATAATACTGCCCCTATATACAAGAATATAACAACTATAATACTGCTCCCATATATAAGAATATAACTACTATAATACTGCTTCCTATATACAAGAATATAACTACTCTAATACTGCTCCTATATACAAGAATATAACTACTATAATACTGCCTCCTATATACAAGAATATAACTACTATAATACTGCCCGCTATATACAAGAATATAACGACTATAATACTGCCCCTATATACAAGAATATAACTACTATAATACAGCTCCCTATATACAAGAATATAACTACTATAATACTGCTCCTATATACAAGAATATAACTACTATAATACTGCTCCTATATACAAGAATATAACTACTATAATACTGCTTCCTATATACAAGAATATAACTACTATAATACTGCTCCTATATACAAGAATAGAACTACTATAATACTGCTTCCTATATACAAGAATATAACTACCATAATACTGCCTCCTATATACAAGAATAGAACTACTATAATACTCCCCCCTATATACAAGAATATAACTACTATATTACTGCTCCCTATATACAAGAATATAACTACTATAATACTGCCTCCTATATACAAGAATATAACTACTATAATACTGCCTCCTATATACAAGAATATAACTACTATAATACTGCCCCATATATACAAGAATATAACTACTATAATACTGCCCACTATATACAAGAATATAACTACTATAATACTGCTTCCTATATACAAGAATATAACTACCATAATACTGCCTCCTATATACAAGAATATAACTACTATAATACTGCCCCCTATATACAAGAATATAACTACTATAATACTGCTCCTATATACAAGAATATAACTACTATAATACTGCTCCCTATATACAAGAATATAACTACTATAATACTGCCCCCTATATACAAGAATATAACTGCTACAATACTGCTGCTATATACAAGAATATAACTACTATAATACTGCCCCTATATACAAGAATATAACTACTATAATACTGCCTCCTATATACAAGAATATAACTGCTATAATACTGCCTCCTATATACAAGAATATAACTACTATAATACTGCCCTCTATATACAAGAATATAACTACTATAATACTGCCCCCTATATACAAGAATATAACTACTAT
Organism: Rhinoderma darwinii; assembly: GCF_050947455.1. Classification (NCBI taxonomy): domain Eukaryota; kingdom Metazoa; phylum Chordata; class Amphibia; order Anura; family Rhinodermatidae; genus Rhinoderma; species Rhinoderma darwinii. The sequence goes on along the minus strand of NC_134687.1, from coordinate 14,941,952 downwards.
AATACTGCTCCTATATACAAGAATATAACTACTATACTACTGCCCTCTATATACAAGAATATAATACTATAATACTGCTCCTATATACAAGAATATAACTACTATAATACTGCTCCTATATACAAGAATATAACTACTATACTACTGCCCTCTATATACAAGAATATAACTACTATAATACTGCCCCTATACACAAGAATATAACTACTATAATACTGCCCCCTATATACAAGAATATAACTACTATAATACTGCCCTCTATATACAAGAATATAATACTATAATACTGCCCCCTATATACAAGAATATAACTACTATAATACTGCCCCCTATATACAAGAATATAACTACTATAATACTGCCCACTATATACAAGAATATAACTACTATAATACTGCCCCCTATGTACAAGAATATAACTACTATAATACTGCCCCTATATACAAGAATATAACTACTATAATACTGCCCCCTATATACAAGAATATAACTACTATAATACTGCCCCCTATATACAAGAATATAACTACTATAATACTGCCCTCTATATACAAGAATATAATACTATAATACTGCCCCCTATATACAAGAATATAACTACTATAATACTGCCCCCTATATACAAGAATATAACTACTATAATACTGCTCCCTATATACAAGAATATAACTACTATAATACTGCTCCTATATACAAGAATATAACTACTATAATACTGCTCCTATATACAAGAATATAACTACTATAATACTGCCTCCTATATACAAGAATGTAACTACTATAACACTGCTCCCTATATACAAGAATATAACTACTATAATACTGCCCCTATATACAAGAATATAACTACTATAATACTGCCCCTATATACAAGAATATAACTACTATAATACTGCCCCTATATACAAGAATATAATACTATAATACTGCCCCCTATATACAAGAATATAACTACTATAATACTGCCTCCTATATACAAGAATATAACTACTATAATACTGCCCCCTATATACAAGAATATAACTACTATAATACTGTCCCTATATACAAGAATATAACTACTATAATACTGCCCCTATATACAAGAATATAATACTATAATACTGCCCCCTATATACAAGAATATAACTACTATAATACTGCCTCCTATATACAAGAATATAACTACTATAATACTGCCCCCTATATACAAGAATATAACTACTATAATACTGTCCCTATATACAAGAATATAACTACTATAATACTGCCCCTATATACAAGAATATAATACTATAATACTGCCCCCTATATACAAGAATATAACTACCTTATCTCTCTGTTGACTGATGGAGTGCCATCTATTTACCAGTCCTGTGAGTGACACATTTGGGAGAATTTTTAGTGGGCACAATTACATTTGGAGTAAATACATTTTCCAGATGTAACTGAACATCATTTTTAAAGATTTAGGGGGAGGCTTCACCTATACTGGAGGGTAGAAGAAGAAAACAGGTCATTAAAAATATTTATATCTATAACAAATACTCAGCTTTCCCGGGAATTTTTTACTTATCTAGGCAGATCTTTCATTCAGGGCTGTAAGAAAGCTGGGAGACAATCAGTATGGTAGAGCTATAATGGCTGGAGTACATCAGCATGGAGCAATTAATCAGCGTTTCTTTTTTACACGGCCGTTTGTAAAAACGGCGCGTAAAAAACGCCCCGTAAAAAATCTTTGGCCCGTTTTTGATTGTCTCAATAGAAAAACATCTCCAAAAACGACCATAAAAAACGGCTGAAAATCAGAGGCCGTTTTCCCGTGGAAACAGCTCCGTATTTTTTGTTTGCCGTGTGAACAGACCCTAACGCTCGGTCCAGGAATGCGTGTTTGATGTCTCACATCTGCGGTGACGTCTCCCCGACCCCTCCACACTGGGGACGTGCATTACTATGGTGACCGGCGTCCGCAGCTCAGGTGCTGGGAGAACATGCAGACAGCGGCTGCCGACACCTCTCGCTTTGAAGCTCAGCCCGGACCACCGCTGTGGGCAAGGTGAGGGCAGAGTGCCAGCTAGTGCCAGGGAGCTTCCGTTTAACCCCTTCATTTCCAGACGGCTGAAAATGTGCGAATATATACAGTCTGCGTCAACGTGCGCAGATATAATAAGATATTTATGATAGTGTGAGTGAGTGTTGAGAATAGTCAAGTACATCTTACACCCAGCTTTCCCAGACTCCTGAACGGCAAATTTGCCTTGGCACATAGTAATACATCTCCTGCCACGGCAATTCTGCATAGTAAGACAGATCTGCAACCAGGGAACTAGGTCAGAAGAAGAGAAGTTCATGACAGCCATGTAGTCACTCAGCTTTTCCGGACTCCTGAATGTCAAATCTGCCTCATAATATAGTAATGTGTTCTCTGCTTCTGTAAGTTATCCAATAATCTAGGACAGATGCTGGGAACCTTTGTGTGAGCTGTAGTGGCAGTCATACACAGTCACCCAGCTTTTCCAGACTCATGAATGGCAAATCTGCCCATGTATGCAGTACAATGTCCCCTGCTCATGTATTGCTGAATAACCAGGCAGATCTGTAATCCAGGACTGTATTGACGGCAGTAGGAACCCCCTGTGGGAGCTGTCGTGGAAGGTATAGGCTTTTTAGGTAGTCACCCAGCTTTCCCAGAATCCTGAACAGCAAGTCTTCCTTGTGACGTGTCCTCTGCCTTGCTCCATTGCTAGGAAAGTTGTCAAGGGCCCTAGGACAGCTGGTGGTGGGAACCTCTGTGTATTCTGATGTGGCAGCCATATAGGTAGTCACCCAGCTTTCAAGATTCCTAAACAGCAAGTCTTCCCTGTGATGTATCTTCTGTCTTTCTGCATAGGTAGGTAAGTTGCCATCAAGGGCTCTAGAACAGCTGGTGGGCACCCCTGTGGATTCTGTACTGACAGCCTTATAGTCACCCAGCTTTTCCAAACTACTGAATGACAACACTGCCTGTATTTGCAATGTGCCTCCGGTATTTCTGTATAACCTGGTATTTCTGCCATCCAGGACTGGTAACCAGCTGGAGCAGACCTCTGTGGGAGCAGTAATGTCAGCCATAATAGTCACCCAGCTTTTCCAGTAGCAGATAGGGCTGGATTTTTGTGTAATGCGGCAGTTCTGCAGTAATCGCTGGTACATCTGCAGCTTAATCCAATATCTTCTCCTAATTGCACAATTAGTTCTGCGAGGACAGTGACATGTAGGAAGACTCTCATCATGTCAGGACTAGACGCCGATGCCACGCTTATTAGTTCTCCTCAATTCGCTGCATCTGCTCTTATAAACAAAGACGTGACGACCGCGGTGGGATCAGACGAGAGAAGCGCCCAAAGAGAACCCGTCATCAGAACTGACACACTGTAACATGGACCGCAGCTTTATAACACAGATCCGGCAATGGAGACGCTGGCAATGGGAAAAAAAACCGCCCTCGGGTGAACGCGGTACCAGGATTATTAATTCTCAGCATCATGGAAAGTTATACAACTTTCTAATATACTTTGTGTTTCAATTTCTATCTTTTATCAAGATCTTTGCTTGCTGTCAATGACTGAATCCAGCTGAAAACCTATGTAATCTTAAAACTTCCCACAGCTGAGGGGTTGTTACAATTATATCCAGTTTCTTGTATGGCATTAAGGTCATGTGATCGTGTGTATTTATTGGTAGCAAGTGGTTCCATCCAAGCTGCCTGTGCCCCCTGGATGGCACGCCGCTGATCACGACTGCCCCTGTCCATTCAGTGTATACAATAAACCTCTGATGTGGGGGGGGGGGGGGGCAGTCAATGACTATGCATCCTAGGTGGATGCAGAAAATGCTGAGAGTTGTCGTTTTCTGTACGACTTGGGGAAAGACACTGGAGGAACTACAATCTCACCCACCACCAGGGGGCACCAGACAATACCCTAAGGGGAGATGGTAATGGAGCTACAGAAAGGTGCAGGAAAAATTGAAACAGCATCGATATTAAAAAGTTGCCGCAATATGTAATAGAAAAATGGCGCAAGTGATGTGCGCAATAATTATGAAAGCCTGAAACCACTTTTAACCCCTTCATCGGTATCATTTTGTGGAATGTCTTTTTGATTAAAGTGTAACTAAACGTTCAACAGACTTCTGACATGTCAGAAGTTTGGATTAGTGAGGGTCCGAGCACTGAGACCCCCACCAATCGATAAAATGAAGCGTCAGAAGTGCTTTCTGGAAAAAGCCGAACAGACACGAAGCGGCTGAGCGCTCACACGAGCACTTCTGTTGCTTTGTTTTAGCGATTGGTGGGGTCTCAGTGCTCGGACCCTCACCAATCCAAACTTCTGACATGTCACTATTAGGGTATGTTCACACGGAGTGTTTTCAGCCGTTTTTCGAAAAATCGCAAGCAGAACGCCTCCAAACATCTGCCCAATGATTTCAACGGAAACATGGTGTTCTGTTCCGACGGCGCGTTTTTTGAAAAACGGCCGCATAAAAAAACGACCTCGAAAAAGTGCACTCTATAGAAAAACCGCTCCAAGTTAAAAAAGCAGCGAAAAACGCGACTTTAATTAAAAAACATCTGAAAATCAGGAGCTCCGTATTTTCAGAGGTTTTTGAGTTTGTGTGTGCGCACGCCCTTACATGTCAGGAGTTTGTGTGTGTGCGCACGCCCTTACATGTCAGGAGTTTGTGTGTGCGCACGCCCTTACATGTCAGGAGTTTGTGTGTGCGCACGCCCTTACATGTCAGGAGTTTGTGTGTGCGCACGCCCTTACATGTCAGGAGTTTGTGTGTGCGCACGCCCTTACATGTCAGGAGTTTGTGTGTGCGCACGCCCTTACATGTCAGGAGTTTGTGTGTGCGCACGCCCTTACATGTCAGGAGTTTGTGTGTGCGCACGCCCTTACATGTCAGGAGTTTGTGTGTGCGCACGCCCTTACATGTCAGGAGTTTGTGTGTGCGCACGCCCTTACATGTCAGGAGTTTGTTGAACGTTTAGTTACCCTTTAATTCTAAGGGTATGTTCACACGTAGTGTTTTCAGCTGTTTTTCGGGCTATAAACGATCCCGAAAAACGGCTGAAAAATTGGAAGCCGAATGTCTCCAAACATCTACCCATTGATTTCCGTATCGCTACATGTCGTTGTCCGTGCCGTAGAACCGTGCCGGGAATTATGGAGCATGTCCTACTTTTCATTTTTTACGGACCGTGATTACGGGCACGGCCATGTGCACGAGGTCGAACATGTTTTTGCAAATGCAGATGAATTGCGGACCCATTCATTCTATGGGCCCAGTTTCCACGGTCATTATACGGTGCAGGTTGATTGAAATCAATGTGTGCACAATCCGTGATTTGCGGAGAGCCCGCGGATGACACTCTGCGGCTGACACTCTGCGGATGACACTCTGCGGATGACACTCTGCGGATGACACTCTGCGGATGACACTCTGCGGATGACACTCTGCGGCTGACACCCTGCGGATGACACTCTGCGGATGACACCCTGCGGATGACACCCTGCGGATGACACTCTGCGGATGACACCCTGCGGATGACACTCTGCGGCTGACACTCTGCGGATGACACTCTGCGGCTGACACCCTGCGGATGACACTCTGCAGATGACACTCTGCGGATGACACCCTGCGGATGACACTCTGCGGCTGACACCCTGCGGATGACACTCTGCGGCTGACACACGGGCTGTGAACACGACTATGGCTGTGTTCATTAGGCCTAAGGCCCCATACACACAACCGTATTTTTCATCCGTAATTACGGACCCATTCATTTCTATGGGCTACTGCCACCTTTTCGTATTTTTACGGATGGGTGTCTGTGCCGAAGAAATGATAGAACACGTCCTTTTTTGTCTGTAATTACGGCACGGACTCTTCACAGAAGTCTATGGGCATATTCGTAATTACGGAAACATTGCTATTCCTTCGTTTTATCGGTGGATCTGTAAATACGGCTGCATTACGGACCATATATGCGGATGATTTACGGATGACTACGGATCCGTATTTGCGACAGTATTTACGGATGGATGATGTCCATGGGGCCCAAGACCTCCTCCGGACGGTTATAATGCGCCCGTCGGGTGACCTGAACTTTTAAGTCCAGAACCAGGTCATTAATACGGATGCTAAAATGTGGCTGCATTACGGACTTCTGAACTCGGCCTAAGGCTCAGGAGAGGCTGCAGACTGCGCCCTGCGCAGCAGCACGCGTGTCACAAGCAGTGTACAAACTTCAAGCCGACTGCAGGGAGGGACGGAGATGATTGGTTGGCAGTAATCTTACATAATCTACGGGAATAAGTCGATTCAGCGACAATAACAAATTTCACAGGGGTCTGAAGATTTGTGGTGGTCCTGGACTGCGGCATAAATGTCAGATAGATGCGGGACCCACATCTATATCGAGAACGGGGCCCCCTAACCTGACAAAGCAGCCGGGTTTTCCGGAGACAGAGGAGCGCGGTTTGCTTCGCTTTTTGCGTTACGCCCATGCAAACGAACGGGGCCAAGACAGTCACACTATTGCTGTGAGACTTTTTTGGGGAGAACGGTAACCCTTGATCACAATTCCACCTGAAACAGTCTCAAAATTGGGTGAGACCTATAGCATCGTTCAGTCTGAGCTTGCTGGTTCATGAATACAATGCCAGTGGTTTCAGTAAAGACTGACACTAGTCCAGCAAAGCAGAGGAGGTGGTGTACATTTATACTAGACCTGGGGTAGGTGGAAAACTTGGTGACAACCTTTAACGTAACAACTGTGGGTGTAATTTGGGGCCCCCGGAGATCACACAGATGGTGAAAGTGGTCACGAAAATGGTAAAACTGTCCTCAGTCACTGGACGTAGAGTAGGATGAGATTTATGTGGGCTGTGTCTGATTATGCTGGTCATGTTCATTCCTGTAATTGAAGTGAAGGGGGGCGGGAAGCTGTAAACGGAAAAAAAAAAAAAACCAACTACATCTATCCCTAAGGCAACACTTCCTGTCAGTGCAGTGGCCAGGAAAATATTGAGGTGGAGGGGAGTTCTATAAATAGAGCGCTATATAATCATTGTAGAATGGAAAATATCTGTAACTCTCGTATATACTTTGTGTTGCAATTCCTCACCATTTGAAAGACCTCTGCTTGCTGTCCGTGAATGGGTACATTATAAGGCAGAAAATCTGTACAGACTTAATATCTCTCACACCGTATTACGGTCCGCAATTACAGAGATTTTTTACGGTCGTGTTCATGGGGCCTTAGCCTGGAGTCCTGACTTTTTATCTCACAGAGAATTGCCTAGACTGGACATTATTGTAACAAACCCTCAGCAGTGAGAAGTCTTCTAAAACCGTATATATCTCCTCTCAGCCTTATTTATCCCCTGGCAAATGTGCTCTAAGGTCTGAACAGATTTCAGCCCATGGATATTAACAAGATTGTTCTCATTCACTGACAACAACCAGAAATCTTGGGCTTCAAACAAAGGCTGGCGTATTAAGTGCCGGTCTTAGTAAATCTGCCCTGAGTTGAAGCCCGTCTCAGTAGACAGCAGTTAAAGGGAATTAACTCTTTACAACCTTTTAATTATTAAATTACCAAACCTTAAAAATGGTCTTGATTAAAAACCTCCTACCGTTTTATGTATACAGCACCTGTGCAGACCTAAGTTTACAATTTACAAACAAATCCTGTGGCTATTTATAGTAGTGTATACGGGAAAATAGTTAAAGGGACCTCTGCATTTACGGATCTAACCTCTACTTTAAAACTTTGCAAAAAGGCCACTGTTTTGTGTATACAATTTATTTGGCAGATCTGAGCGTCTCCATGGTAACAGACTACAAATTAACGGTGTAGTCTGATCCTACAATCGTGTGCTGCTCCACATCCTGAAGGTTAGCAAACAGCGAGGAAGAAGGATTGGAGTAAGGCCATGTTCACACACTAAAGGAAAAACGACTGTAAAATACGGAGCGGTTTTCAGCCGATTGTAAAGCATCAAACGTTTTTTTATGCGTCTTTTTAAGACGTTTTTGGAGCGGTTTTTCTATTGACGCAATGAAAAACGCGACATGTGACATGCACTTCTTTTTACGGGGGATTTTTTTTACACGCCTTTTTTCGAACAGCCGCGTAAAAAAAAAAAAGCCTCGTCTGAACGAAACGCTGTTTTTCCCATTGAAATCAATGGGCAGATGGTTGGTGGCGTTCAGCGTCCGTTTTTTCAAGCCATCCACACCTCGAAATAGGCCTGAAAACACTGCACGTGGACTGTAGGATCAGACTACACAGGGCTTGTTTGTAGTCTGTTACCACGGAGACACACCAATCTGCAAAGCAGCTGTATACACTAAACGGTAGAAGTTTTGCAACGTTTTAGGTAGCGATTCATTTATTTCCATAAACCAGAGGTCCCTTTCACCATATAATCGCCTCTTATATAGCACCTCGGGCTTCGTCTAAGTATTTCCTGATATTTCGCCTTCATGGTTGACACAATCCGGTTTAATTCACTGTACACACGTAAATAAGAAACACAAAATATGAAGATATTTTCGATGCTAAAACATGACGGACACCGGTATGTAATATTGATAATATAATAACATGTAATACTATTGGCTTTTAATGGACACCCCCCTGTATGTAAAGGAGGATCTGTACCAATCTGAGAGCAACACCCCCACTAGACACGCCCCTCACCAGTGATCACAGGATCGCTGCAGTCAGGTGATCCTCTCAGCCAACCAGGGAGGGACACGTACTGTATTACCTAGCGTGAACACGTCCCATTAGGACCCACTTATAGGAATATAAAGATGTCAGATCCTACTTGACATCCCTTTAAAGGGCTGACATAGCAGCGTTGTGATACCATTGAAGCAAGCAGAGGTTTTAACACAGAGGGAAGACTGGATGTAGTGGTACAGTCCAAATCCTATAACATTAAAACAGTCGACATACATAAATAGTCCCACCCGTGCAGGTTAACGCACACATTTGGTCCTTGGATGGGATTCTACGTTGCGTGCTGCAGGTGGGGGGGGGGGGGGGGGCATCATCCGTACTCTCCCGGGGGGTCGGGGGGCTCCGGTTCTTGCAGCAGCGGGGAGGTCTCTTCATTTTGTGATGCGTCTGCGAACGTCCCGTTTTCTCTCCTGTGTTTTCGGGCGTAGGAGGAGCTGAGGGCGGTCGCAGCGATGGACGCCACACAGGCAAAGATGGCAAAATAGTAACTCTCGCCCACAGTCAAGGTGTTAGCGGGCGACTTTATGGGCTGGAAGTGCACTTGACGGTACAGAAGCAGGTAGAGGTAGGTGCAGAGAGCCACGGCCGCCGCGGACGACAGCGCTGCAAGATCACGACAAGTCTGGGTTAGTCATGGGAACGCAACAAACGTATATCAAAGGGTCACACAGTTATAAGAGCCCCTACTAAGGAAGCGGATGGAAGTGTCAACAATACACCTGGTGGGCACATTGTGTATTGCGAGTGTTACACAGCAGACACGTTCTCCTCCTCTGTCAATACCGTTTCTTAGTTAGATCTATTTTGGGGACAGCTGTGAGATCACCACAAGGTTTGACACCCCCCCCCCCCCCCCAACTCCAGTCAAATCTCCGTAGTTATGGAGTCCAAGCTCCTAGACTTACTATTTGGGAGCTGTAATGGCAGCTCCACCCAACTTCACCAGAAAGGCTGAGCGATTTGAGAGACTGGTTGCTATGGATGCACGGACTACAGTCTCATGCGGTTGTCAGGTAGCGAGTCCTTAGAAACCAGTCTTGTCTCATACAACTCAGGATTACAGCTAAAAGGCTCAACCGGCAGTGAACGGAGGGCGGAAAAGAGGTGAGGAGGCAGCTCAGGCAGGGAAAGACTCCAACCACACCCAACTCTTACTTATACCAGAAACATTTATGTTAAGAATCCCTTTAAAATGAGTTTTCCCCACAATAATATTTTTGTCAAAAATCCAGAACCCAACAGAAAATAGACCGCGCCACGTCCACACGACGAGCGTCCCTTCTGTGTACGTTACCGTTTCTCCAGTTGGCGCAGTTTTTTTTCAATAAAAAGGGAGCGGTTGTTCTGTTCTGCCCACAAGACCAGTGTTTCTTACTGGGAAACTACATTTCCCAGAAGCCCCCTGCACCTCCCCCTGGCTGCAGGCACCTCCCCCTGGCTGCAGGCACCTCCCCCTGGCTGCAGGCACCTCCCCCTGGCTGCAGGCACCTCCCCCTGGCTGCAGGCACCGCCCATATACCTGCATTTACCAGCAACACCGTTACTCGCAGCTCCTGTTCTCGGAGAAGCCTCCTCAGTACCACAGGGATCGGAGGAACCTCTGACCGTGACCCATGCATGATCAAAGGGGACTCCTCTCTTATTACATCACTGGAGACTCAGTAAACCCTCTACAATCAGCCCTGGGGACCTAGAAAGGACACCAGGGCTGTCTGCTCAGTAGGCCTGTGGTTAGTGCACATTATGTGTTGTCATAGGGACACAGCTGGAGACCCCCCCCTCTATGACGTCGGGGGGGGGGGGGGGTGTCTTCATGAGAAACCTTTATCCATTGTATCGTGAGGAGTTCTGCCACTTTGTAATATACTTTGAGTTTTAATCCTTTGCCATTTGCAACATCTCTGCTTGCCATCATTGAATCGGAACGTTCTTGTTTACATCCAGAGAGGCTGAAAACCTGTGCAAATCCAATACTTCTTACGTCTGAGGGTTTGTTACAATTGTATCCAGTCTGGACAATCCTCTGCGAGTTGAACGACCTGCACTCCGGACTGACACATTGTAACAAACTATCAGGACAGGAGAGACGTTTGTGCCGTTGATGCGTTCAGCTCACAGAGGTTTTTTTTTTTTTTTATAGACAATTGTAACAAACACTGAACTGTGAGCAAGGCCGGGTTCCGGACAGATGACCTTTAGATGCCAGTCATTGAGAGCAAGCAGAGATCTTGAAGACGGTGAGGAAGTAAAACACAAGGTATATTAGAAAGCGGCAGGACTGCGCAGTGTGTGGGGGTCATTACCTGTAATAAAGTGCAGGATCGGGGACAGCAGGACCCCCACCAGCCTCTTTGTACCCATGAACCTCGTCCCCAGGAAATCCAGCAGGAAGGCCGACAAGCCGAGGAGGACGCTGGCGTAGCAGCAGGCGGTCAGCAGGACGAGGAGCGTCAGGCCGCGCTGACGGAGGAGATGATGAGCGCCTGCAGAGGACAGACAATAATAACCAGGACTATCACCCCCAACATGGCTGCTACTCTCATACGTTCTATCACTCAGCTCTTCCAGACCCCAGAATGTCAGATCTCGTGCAATCATAAGGGGAGATCTGCTGTACAGACATGAGGAAAAGCTGGGTGACCAATAACACGGTTGCCATGATATCTTCCGTCGTTGGTATTCAGCTTTCCCAGACCCCTGAACGTCATATCTGCCATAATAGGACAGGTGATGCATAACCAGGCAGAAAGCTGGGTGACAACTATGGGAAACATTACGGCAGCCATGTTAGTGGTCACCCAGCTTTCCCATGATCCTGAATACCGGACCTGCTTGATATAAACTACACAGAGGACGAGGGATGGATCGCGGCAGCGCTGACACTAGATAATCGGAGACATGATACTGCCGGTCACCCAGCTTTCCCCGGAACAGAGCGCCATCTCCACACATCATGTGACTAAGCGTTGCTATGGTAACAGACATCATTATCTATACCCCTCCCCCTATGACAGTGATATGGCTCCCCCTCCTCCTCCTCACCGGGCTCCGTCAGGTTAAAGCCGAGATGCAGGATATAAGCGGCTCCGTACACGTAGTTCTGCTCCTCCACCTGCACCAGCAGCCAGCTGGGATCAGACAGGGCCGTGCAGGCGCACACCACACCCAGGCCCTGCATGACAGCGGCTGCCAGACAGCGCTCAGGGCCGGGGGACACCGCAGAGGAGACCGACGCACCCCCCTCCTCCTCCCTGCCGGCCATCTTCTCCGCAGCCTCACTCACTGTTTACATCTCCACAGTCACTTCCGGGTACGTCATATTACTGCGCCACCCTTCATTTTAGACCAATGGGAGGATGTAACGTCACTAGTGTCACATGACATAACACCATTCCCCTACTGTCATACCCGAAAGCGTAAATGTTAGGCAATAGCTGTCATTTGATTCTGGAAGCGCTCCCCCTGCTGATGGTTCTGTTTATAACACCCAGTCACTGGTATAATATAGTGTGATTATTGTAGCGCTCCCCCTGCTGATGGTTCTGTTTATAACACCCAGTCTCTGGTATAATATAGTGTGATTATTGTGGCGCTCCCCCTGCTGATGGTTCTGTTTATAACACCCAGTCACTGGTATAATATAGTGTGATTATTGTAGTGCTCCCCCTGCTGATGACTCTGTATATAACACCCAGTTTCTGGTATAATATAGTGTGATTATTGTGGCACTCCCCCTGCTGATGACTCTGTATATAACACCCAGTCTCCGGTATAATATAGTGTGATTATTGTGGCGCTCCCCCTGCTGATGGTTCTGTATATAACACCCAGTCTCTGGTATAATATAGTGTGATTATTGTGGCGCTCCCCCTGCTGATGACTCTGTATATAACACCCAGTCTCTGGTATAATATAGTGTGATTATTGTGGTGCTCCCCCTGCTGATGGTTCTGTATATAACACCCAGTCTCTGGTATAATATAGTGTGATTATTGTAGCGCTCCCCCTGCTGATAGTTCTGTTTATAACACCCAGTATCTGGTATAATATAGTGTGATTATTGTAGTGCTCCCCCTGCTGATGGTTCTGTTTATAACACCCAGTCTCTGGTATAATATAGTGTGATTATTGTGGCGCTCCCCCTGCTGATGGTTCTGTATATAACACTCAGTCTCTGGTATAATATAGTGTGATTATTGTGGCACTCCCCCTGCTGATGACTCTGTATATAACACCCAGTCTCTGGTATAATATAGTGTGATTATTGTGGTGCTCCCCTGCTGATGACTCTGTATATAACACCCAGTCTCTGGTATAATATAGTGTGATTATTGTGGCGCTCCCCCTGCTGATGGTTCTGTATATAACACCCAGTCTCTGGTATAATATAGTGTGATTATTGTAGCGCTCCCCCTGCTGATGGTTCTATATATAACACCCAGTCTCTGGTATAATATAGTGTGATTATTGTGGCGCTCCCCCTGCTGATGGCTCTGTATATAACACCCAGTCTCTGGTATAATATAGTGTGATTATTGTGGTGCTCCCCTGCTGATGACTCTGTATATAACACCCAGTCTCTGGTATAATATAGTGTGATTATTGTGGTGCTCCCCTGCTGATGACTCTGTATATAACACCCAGTCTCTGGTATAATATAGTGTGATTATTGTGGTGCTCCCCTGCTGATGACTCTGTATATAACACCCAGTCTCTGGTATAATATAGTGTGATTATTGTGGCGCTCCCCCTGCTGATGGTTCTGTATATAACACCCAGTCTCTGGTATAATATAGTGTGATTATTGTGGCGCTCCCCCTGCTGATGACTCTGTATATAACACCCAGTCTCTGGTATAATATAGTGTGATTATTGTGGCGCTCCCCCTGCTGATGGTTCTGTATATAACACTCAGTCTCTGGTATAATATAGTGTGATTATTGTGGCACTCCCCCTGCTGATGGTTCTGTATATAACACCCAGTCTCCGGTATAATATAGTGTGATTATTGTAGTGCTCCCCTGCTGATGACTCTGTATATAACACCCAGTCTCTGGTATAATATAGTGTGATTATTGTGGCGCTCCCCCTGCTGATGGTTCTGTATATAACACCCAGTCTCTGGTATAATATAGTGTGATTATTGTGGCGCTCCCCATGCTGATGGTTCTGTATGTTACACCCAGTCTCTGGTATCATATAGTGTGATTATTGTGGCGCTCCCCCTGCTGATGGCTCTGTATATAACACCCAGTCTCTGGTATAATATAGTGTGATTATTGTGGCGCTCCCCTGCTGATGGTTCTGTATATAACACCCAGTATCTGGTATAATATAGTGTGAGTATTGTAGCGCTCCCCCTGCTGATGGTTCTGTATATAACACCCAGTCTCTGGTATAATATAGTGTGATTATTGTAGTGCTCACCCTGCTGATGGTTCTGTATATAACACTCAGTCTCTGGTATAATATAGTGTGAGTATTGTAGTGCTCCCCCTGCTGATGACTCTGTATATAACACCCAGTCTCTGGTATAATATAGTGTGAGTATTGTAGCGCTCCCCCTGCTGATGGTTCTGTATATAACACCCAGTCTCTGGTATAATATAGTGTGATTATTGTGGCGCTCCCCCTGCTGATGACTCTGTATATAACACCCAGTCTCCGGTATAATATAGTGTGATTATTGTAGCGCTCCCCCTGCTGATGGTTCTGTATATAACACCCAGTCTCTGGTATAATATAGTGTGATTATTGTGGCGCTCCCCATGCTGATGGTTCTGTATGTTACACCCAGTCTCTGGTATCATATAGTGTGATTATTGTGGCGCTCCCCCTGCTGATGGTTCTGTATATAACACCCAGTCTCTGGTATAATATAGTGTGATTATTGTGGCGCTCCCCCTGCTGATGGTTCTGTATATAACACCCAGTCTCTGGTATAATATTGTGTGATTATTGTGGCGCTCCTCCTGCTGATGGTTCTGTATATACAGACTTGCCAACAGTCCCGAATTTGCCGGGACTGTCCCGAATTTACATAGACAGTCCCGGCAAATTACTGCCCCTGGAGTCCGGGACTTGTCCCGACAACTGCTACATTCAATTGTATCTGCGTCCTCAGGACACAGATAAAATTGAATACTATGGCAGAGCAGGAAACTATCTGCTTCCTGCTCTGCCATTCACTCCTCCTGGAGCGCCTGAATCCTCGGCCAAAAAGTTGCTGATTCCCTGGGCGGCCGGGGATTCCGCTCAAAGACGGAGCACCTGATTTCACTGTCCACATAAGGGCACTGATGTCAGGGCAGGGCACCTCCTGCACAGGAATTCCTGGCCAGAGCATTGCCGATGCTCTTTCTCGGATTCCGCTCATAGACGGTCATATGGACAGTGATGTCAGGGACTTCCCCAGAGAAGGAGTCCCAGAGCAGAGATCATGCTCTGCTCCGAGACTCCTGCTCTGGGGAAGCCCTTGACATCACTGTCCATATATAGACAGTATGTCAGGAGTAGAGCAGGAGTCCCAGGCAGAGTGCTAGTAGTGCTCTGTCCTGGACTCCTGCTCTGGGGTTGCCCCCGACATCACATTCCGGTCCAGAAGGATCCCCTGACGTCACTGTCTATGGAAGAGGAATCCCCAGCCAAAATATGGCATTTACAGGGGGGGGGGGGGGGGCTGTGTGGCATCATCTACAGGGGGGCTGTGTGGCATCAAGTACAGCGGGCTGTGTAACATCATCTACAGGGAGGCTGTGTGGCCCTATCTACAGGGGGGCTGTGTGGCCCTATCTGCAGGGGGGCTGTGTGGCCCTATCTGCAGGGGGGCTGTGTGGCCCTATCTGCAGGGGGGCTGTGTGGCCCTATCTGCAGGGGGGCTGTGTGGCCCTATCTGCAGGGGGGCTGTGTGGCCCTATCTACAGGGGGGCTGTGTGGCCCTATCTACAGGGGGGCTATGTGGCCCTATCTACAGGGGGGCTGTGTGGCCCTATCTACAGGGGGGCTGTGTGGCCCTATGTACAGGGGGCTGTGTGGCCCTATCTACAGGGAGGAATGTGTGGCGCTATCTACAGGGAGGAATGTGTGGTAATATCTACAGGGAGTAGTGTGTGGTAATATCTACAGGGGGCTGTGTGTGTGGCATTATCTACAGGGAGCAGTGTGTGGCATTATCTACAGGGAGCAGTGTGTGTGGTGATATCTATAGGGGGCTGTGTGTGGTAATATCTACAGGGAGCAGTGTGTGGTATTATCTACAGGGAGCAGTGTGTGGTAATATCTACAGGGAGCAGTGTGTGGTAATATCTACAGGAAGCAGTGTGTGGTAATATCTACAGGGGCAGTGTGTGGTAATATCTACAGGAGCAGTGTGTGGTAATATCTACAGGGGCAGTGTCTAGTAATATCTACTGGGAGCAGTGTGTGTAGTAATATCTACAGGGAGCAGTGTGTGGTAATATCTACAGGGGCAGTGTCTAGTAATATCTACTGGGAGCAGTGTGTGTGGCATTATGTACAGGGAGCAGTGAGTGGTAGTATCTACAGAGAGCAGTGTGTGTGGCATTATTTACAGGGAGCAGTGTGTGTGGTAATATCTACAGGGGGCAGGGTGTGGTAATATCTACAGGGAGCAGTGTGTGGTAATATCTACAGGGAGCAGTGTGTGTGGCATTATCTACAGGGAGCAGCGTGTGTGGTAATATCTACAGGGGGCAGTGTGTGGTAATATCTACTGGGAGCAGTGTTGGTATTATCTACAGGGAGCAGTGTGTGGTAATATCTACAGGGAGCAGTGTGTGACAATATCTACAGGGAGCTGTGTGTGGTATTATCTACAGGGAGCAGTGTGTGGTATTATCTACAGGGAGCAGTGTGTGGTATTATCTACAGGGAGCAGTGTGTGGTATTATCTACAGCAGGGGCCTCAAACTCGGCCGGGTAAGTGGGCCGCATATAGAAAAAATTGGAAGTTTTGATACAATACAAAATACAATACAAAATTATTGTTAATCAATTAGTTATTTGAACTACTATAACACTATATTACTAGAATAATAATACTACATTACTATAATAATAGCGCTAGGTTTAAAATTTGAGATATTTCTCCACGTGTTTATTTCAACAATCCAGCTTTCCAGTTTAAGTGTCGCTAAATGCAGTCCGGCGGCTCAGTTAGCACACATGTCAAGATTGGGCAGCCCCTTTTTAGATAGTGCCGCAGTGCCCTCTGTGGATGCTGCCGCAGTGCCCTCTGTGGATGCTGCCGCAGTGCCCTCTGTGGATAATGCAACACACACCTAGATAAGGCCACAGTGCCCTCTGTAGACAAGGCCACAGTGCCCTCTGTAGACAAGGCCACAGTGCCCTCTGTAGACAAGGCCACAGTGCCCTCTGTAGACAAGGCCACAGTGCCCTCTGTAGACAAGGCCACAGTGCCCTCTGTAGATAAGGCCACAGTGCCCTCTGTAGATAAGGCCACAGTGCCCTCTGTAGATAAGGCCACAGTGCCCTCTGTAGATAATGCAACACACCCCTAGATAATGCCAGTGGCCTCTTCAGATACTGTCACACACCCACTTGTAGATAACGCCACAGTGCCCTCTGTAGAGGCTGCCACAGTGCCCTCTGTAGAGGCTGCCACAGTGCCCTCTGTAGAGGCTGCCACAGTGCCCTCTGTAGAGGCTGCCACTGCCCTCTGTAGAGGCTGCCACAGTGCCCTCTGTAGAGGCTGCCACAGTGCCCTCTGTAGAGGCTGCCACAGTGCCCTCTGTAGAGGCTGCCAAAGTGCCCTCTGTAGAGGCTGCCCCAGTGCCCTCTGTAGAGGCTGCCCCAGTGCCCTCTGTAGAGGCTGCCCCAGTGATGTCAGGGGCTTGCCCAGAGCTGGAGTCCCAGGCAGAGCGCTAGTAGGCTCTTCCTGGGACTCCAGCTGTGCTCCTGACATCACTGGGACTCCTGCTCTGGGGAAGCCCCTGACATCATTGTCGATGTATGGACAGCGATGTCAGAGGCTTCCCCAGAGTCCCGGAGCAGAGCCGATAATAGCGCTCTGCCCGGGACTCCGCTCTGGGGAAGACCCTGACACACTGTCCATATATGGGCAGCGATGTCAGGGAATTCCACAGAGTCCCGGAGCAGAGCCGATACTAGCGCTCTGCCTGGGACTCCGCTATGGGGAAGACCCTGACACACTGTCCACATATGGGCAGCGATGTCAGGGAATTCCACAGAGTCCCGGAGCAGAGCCTGTACTAGCGCTCTGCCCAGGACTCCGGCTCTGGGGAAGCCCCAGACATCGCTGTTCATATGTGGACAGCGATGTCAGGGAATTCCACAGAGTCCAGGAGCAGAGCCGACACAAGCGCTCTGCTCCGCTCTGGGCAAGACCCTGACACACTGTCCATATATGGGCAGTGATGTCAGGGAATTCTACAGAGTCCCGGAGCAGAGCAGACACCAGCGCTCTGCTCGGGACTCCGGCTCTGGGGAAGCCCCAGACATCGCTGTTCATATGTGGACAGCGATATCAGGGAATTCCAGAGTCTCGGAACAGAGCCGATACTAGCGGCTCTGTGTCCCGCGGGCCACAGATGACAGCCCCAGGGGACGCATGCGGCCCGCGGGCCGCGTGCTTGAGACCCCTGATCTACAGGGAGCAGTGTGTGGTAATATCTACAGGGGGCAGTGATTGGTATTATCTACAGGGAGCTGTGTGTGGTAATATCTACAGGGGGCAGTGTGTGGTAATATCTACAGGAAGCAGTGTGTGGTAATATCTACAGGGGCAGTGTGTGGTAATATCTACAGGAGCAGTGTGTGGTAATATCTACAGGGGCAGTGTCTAGTAATATCTACTGGGAGCAGTGTTGGTATTATCTACAGGGAGCAGTGTGTGTAGTAATATCTACAGGGAGCAGTGTGTGGCATTATGTACAGGGAGCAGTGAGTGGTAGTATCTACAGAGAGCAGTGTGTGTGGCATTATTTACAGGGAGCAGTGTGTGTGGTAATATCTACAGGGGGCAGGGTGTGGTAATATCTACAGGGAGCAGTGTGTGGTAATATCTACAGGGAGCAGTGTGTGTGGTAATATCTACAGGGGGCAGTGTGTGGTAATATCTACTGGGAGCAGTGTGTGACAATATCTACAGGGAGCAGTGTTGGTATTATCTACAGGGAGCAGTGTGTGGTAATATCTACAGGGAGCAGTGTGTGACAATATCTACAGGGAGCTGTGTGTGGTATTATTTACAAGGAGCAGTGTGTGGTAATATCTACAGGGAGCAGTGTGTGGTATTATCTACAGGGAGCAGTGTGTGGTATTATCTACAGGGAGCAGTGTGTGGTATTATCTACAGCAGGGGTCTCAAACTCGGCCGGGTAAGTGGGCCGCATATAGAAAAAATTGGAAGTTTTGATACAATACAAAATACAATACAAAATTATTGTTAATCAATTAGTTATTTGAACTACTATAACACTATATTACTAGAATAATAATACTACATTACTATAATAATAGCGCTAGGTTTAAAATTTGAGATATTTCTCCACGTGCTTATTTCAACAATCCAGCTTTCCAGTTTAAGTGTCGCTAAATGCAGTCCGGCGGCTCAGTTAGCACACATGTCAAGATTGGGCAGCCCC
Source organism: Rhinoderma darwinii (assembly GCF_050947455.1). NCBI lineage: Eukaryota > Metazoa > Chordata > Amphibia > Anura > Rhinodermatidae > Rhinoderma > Rhinoderma darwinii. The sequence goes on along the minus strand of NC_134687.1, from coordinate 14,922,530 downwards.
TTTTTAGATAGTGCCGCAGTGCCCTCTGTGGATGCTGCCGCAGTGCCCTCTGTGGATGCTGCCGCAGTGCCCTCTGTGGATAATGCAACACACACCTAGATAAGGCCACAGTGCCCTCTGTAGACAAGGCCACAGTGCCCTCTGTAGACAAGGCCACAGTGCCCTCTGTAGACAAGGCCACAGTGCCCTCTGTAGACAAGGCCACAGTGCCCTCTGTAGATAAGGCCACAGTGCCCTCTGTAGATAAGGCCACAGTGCCCTCTGTAGATAAGGCCACAGTGCCCTCTGTAGATAAGGCCACAGTGCCCTCTGTAGATAATGCAACACACCCCTAGATAATGCCAGTGGCCTCTTCAGATACTGTCACACACCCACTTGTAGATAACGCCACAGTGCCCTCTGTAGAGGCTGCCACAGTGCCCTCTGTAGAGGCTGCCACAGTGCCCTCTGTAGAGGCTGCCACAGTGCCCTCTGTAGAGGCTGCCACTGCCCTCTGTAGAGGCTGCCACTGCCCTCTGTAGAGGCTGCCACAGTGCCCTCTGTAGAGGCTGCCACAGTGCCCTCTGTAGAGGCTGCCAAAGTGCCCTCTGTAGAGGCTGCCCCAGTGCCCTCTGTAGAGGCTGCCCCAGTGCCCTCTGTAGAGGCTGCCCCAGTGATGTCAGGGGCTTGCCCAGAGCTGGAGTCCCAGGCAGAGCGCTAGTAGGCTCTTCCTGGGACTTCAGCTGTGCTCCTGACATCACTGGGACTCCTGCTCTGGGGAAGCCCCTGACATCATTGTCGATGTATGGACAGCGATGTCAGAGGCTTCCCCAGAGTCCCGGAGCAGAGCCGATAATAGCGCTCTGCCCGGGACTCCGCTCTGGGGAAGACCCTGACACACTGTCCATATATGGGCAGCGATGTCAGGGAATTCCACAGAGTCCCGGAGCAGAGCCGATACTAGCGCTCTGCCTGGGACTCCGCTATGGGGAAGACCCTGACACACTGTCCACATATGGGCAGCGATGTCAGGGAATTCCACAGAGTCCCGGAGCAGAGCCTGTACTAGCGCTCTGCCCAGGACTCCGGCTCTGGGGAAGCCCCAGACATCGCTGTTCATATGTGGACAGCGATGTCAGGGAATTCCACAGAGTCCAGGAGCAGAGCCGACACAAGCGCTCTGCTCCGCTCTGGGCAAGACCCTGACACACTGTCCATATATGGGCAGTGATGTCAGGGAATTCTACAGAGTCCCGGAGCAGAGCAGACACCAGCGCTCTGCTCGGGACTCCGGCTCTGGGGAAGCCCCAGACATCGCTGTTCATATGTGCACAGCGATATCAGGGAATTCCAGAGTCTCGGAACAGAGCCGATACTAGCGGCTCTGTGTCCCGCGGGCCACAGATGACAGCCCCAGGGGACGCATGCGGCCCGCGGGCCGCGTGCTTGAGACCCCTGATCTACAGGGAGCAGTGTGTGGTAATATCTACAGGGGGCAGTGATTGGTATTATCTACAGGGAGCTGTGTGTGGTATTATCTACAGGGAGCAGTGTGTGGTAATATCTACAGGGGCAGTGTGTGGTAATATCTACAGGGGCAGTGTGTGGTAATATCTACAGGGGGCAGTGTGTGGTAATATCTACAGGGGGCAGTGTGTGGTAATATCTACAGGGGGCAGTGTGTGGTAATATCTACAGGGGGCAGTGTGTGGTAATATCTACAGGGGGCAGTGTGTGGTAATATCTACTGGGAGCAGTGTTGGTATTATCTACAGGGAGCAGTGTGTGGAAATATCTACAGGGGCAGTGTGTGGTAATATCTACAGGGGGCAGTGTGTGGTAATATCTACAGGGGGCAGTGTGTGGTAATATCTACAGGGGGCAGTGTGTGGTAATATCTACAGGGGCAGTGTGTGGTAATATCTCTACAGGGGCAGTGTGTGGTAATATCTCTACAGGGGGCAGTGTGTGGTAATATCTACTGGGAGCAGTGTTGGTATTATCTACAGGGAGCAGTGTGTGTGGTAATATCTACAGGGAGCAGTGTGTGGCATTATGTACAGGGAGCAGTGTGTGGTATTATCTACAGGGAGCAGTGTGTGGAATTATTTACAAGGAGCAGTGTGTGTGGTAATATCTACAGGGAGCAGTGTGTGGTAATATCTACAGGGAACAGTGTGTGGCATTATCTACAGGGAGCAGTGTGTGTGGTAATATCTACAGGGAGCAGTGTGTGGTAGTATCTACAGGGAGCAGTGTGTGTGGCATTATCTACAGGGAGCAGTGTGTGTGGCATTATCTACAGGGAGCAGTGTGTGTGGTAACATCTACAGGGATCAGTGTGTGTGACATTATCTACAGAGAGCAGTGTGTGACAATATCTACAGGGAGCAGTGTGTGGTATTATCTACAGGGAGCAGTGTGTGGTAATATCTACAGGGAGCAGTGTGTGGTAATATCTACAGGGAGCAGTGTGTGTGGTAATATCTACAGGGAGCAGTGTGTGTGGTAATATCTACAGGGAGCAGTGTGTGTGGCATTATCTACAGGGAGCAGTGTGTGGTATTATCTACAGGGAGCAGTGTGTGTGGTATTATCTACAGGGGGCAGTGTGTGTGCGGTATTATCTACAGGGAGCAGTGTGTGGTAGTATCTACAGGGAGCAGTGTGTGGCCCTATCTACAGGGGGCGGTTTGGAGCACTATTTACATGGGGCAGTGAGTGTGGCACTATCTATGCTGGTTTTTACACTACCAGTAGTGGTCAGCACATATCGCCTAGCCCTATTGATAAAGTGAGACATCACCTGCCTATATACCACCGGAAAACCAGAGAGGGATACTGGCTACCAAAATAGTTGTCAGCCAAACTGGTACAGAAATTTTTGTTCGTTTATTTGTATGAAGAAAATCTTGAAAGCCACGTCCCATCAGATTAACCATGCCCCATAAGACACACCCACCAAAGAAGCCACACCCTAAGTGTCCCTGGTAAAAAAATTCAAATGTTGGCAACTATGTATATAACACCCAGTCTGTGGTATAATATAGTGTCATTATTGTAGTGCTCCCCCTGCTGATGGTTCTGTATATAACACCCAGTATCTGGTATAATATAGTGTGATTATTGTAGTGCTCCCCCTGCTGATTGTTCTGTATATAACACCCAGTCTCTGGTATAATATAGTGTGATTATTGTAGTGCTCCCCCTGCTGATAGTTCTGTATATAACACCCAGTCTCTAGTATAATATAGTGTGATTATTGTGGCGCTCCCCCTGCTGATTGTTCTGTATATAACACCCAGTCTCTGGTATAATATAGTGTGATTATTGTGGTGCTCCCCCTGCTGATGGTTCTGTATATAACACCCAGTCTCTGGTATAATATAGTGTGATTATTGTAGCGCTAATTTTTTTAGCACGGACACCCATCCGTAAAAATAATGAACGGTGTCCGTGGCCAATAGAAATTAATAGGTCCGTAATTACAAGTTCCAATGCCTCCAGCTTGGAGGCGATGTTTGGTCATACTCCTGTCCCTTGTGTGAAGGAACTACGGGAGTAAGTGACAGCACAGCGTGATCTCGCGAGATCAAACTGTGCTGTGGATTAAGCTGGACATGAATGAAGAGAAGTGTATGATGCTGATTGGTCAGCATCATACACTCCACTTTACTACACCCACTTGGTCATTAAGAACTAATTTGCATAACACTTAAAATGCTCAGTGCCCCAACAGACAGTATCACACATGATAGACTTAGATACAGTGCCCCAGCAGACAGTATCACACATGATAGGCTTAGATACAGTGCCCCAGCAGACAGTATCACACATGATAGGCTTAGATACATGGCCCAGCAGATAGTATCACACATGATAAGATTAGATACAGGGCCCCAGCAGTAAGTTTCCTTGTACTAACATATGTTCACCCCCCCCAAAAAAGGTGTGTCTGTATATCTACAGTGAAGGAAATAAGTATTTGATCCCTTGCTGATTTTGTAAGTTTGCCCACTGTCAAAGACATGAACAGTCTAGAATTTTTAGGCTAGGTTAATTTTACCAGTGAGAGATAGATTATATAAAAAAAAAATAACAGAAAATCACATAGTCAAAATGATATATATTTATTTGCATTGTGCACAGAGAAATAAGTATTTGATCCCCTACCAACCATTAAGAGTTCAGCCTCCTCCAGACCAGTTACACGCTCCAAATCAACTTGGTGCCTGCATTATAGACAGCTCTTACATGGTCACCTGTATAACAGACTCCTGTCCACAGACTCAATTAATCAGTCTGACTCTAACCTCTACAACATGGGCAAGACCAAAGAGCTTTCTAAGGATGTCAGGGACAAGATCATAGACCTGCACAAGGCTGGAATGGGCTACAAAACCATGAGTAAGACGCTGGGTGAGAAGGAGACAACTGTTGGTGCAATAGTAAGAAAATGGAAGACATACAAAATAACTGTCAATCGACATCGATCTGGGGCTCCATGCAAAATCTCACCTCGTGGGGTATCCTTTATCCTGGGGAAGGTGAGAGCTCAGCCGAAAACTACACGGGGGGAACTTGTTAATGATCTCAAGGCAGCTGGGACCACAGTCACCAAGAAAACCATTGGTAACACATTACGCCGTAATGGATTAAAATCCTGCAGTACCCGCAAGGTCCCCCTGCTCAAGAAGGCACATGTACAGGCCCGTCTGAAGTTTGCAAATGAACATCTGGATGATTCTGAGAGTGATTGGGAGAAGGTGCTGTGGTCAGATGAGACTAAAATTGAGCTCTTTGGCATTAACTCAACTCGCCGTGTTTGGAGGAAGAGAAATGCTGCCTATGACCCAAAGAACACCGTCCCCACTGTCAAGCATGGAGGTGGAAACATTATGTTTTGGGGGTGTTTCTCTGCTAAGGGCACAGGACTACTTCACCGCATCAATGGGAGAATGGATGGAGCCATGTACCGTCAAATCCTGAGTGACAACCTCCTTCCCTCCACCAGGACATTAAAAATGGCTCGTGGCTGAGTCTTCCAGCATGACAATGACCCGAAACATACAGCCAAGGCAAAAAAGGAGTGGCTCAAAAAGAAGCACATTAAGGTCATGGAGTGGTCTAGCCAGTCTCCAGACCTTAATCCCATCGAAAACTTATGGAGGGAGCTGAAGATCCGAGTTGCCAAGCGACAGCCTCGAAATCTTAATGATTTACAGATGAGCTGCAAAGAGGAGTGGGCCAAAAGTCCATCTAACATGCGTGCAAACCTCATCATCAACTACAAAAAACGTCTGACTGCTGTGCTTGCCAACAAGGGTTTTGCCACCAAGTATTAAGTCTTGTTTGTCAAAGGGATCAAATACTTATTTCTCTGTGTACAATGCAAATAAATATATATAATTTTGACAATGTGATTTTCTGTTTTTTAAAAAAAAATATCTATCTCTCACTGGTAAAATTAACCTAGCCTAAAAATTCTAGACTGTTCATGTCTTTGACAGTGGGCAAACTTACAAAATCAGCAAGGGATCAAATACTTATTTCCTTCACTGTATATGAGGCAGCATATCTATAGCACTCTGACCCTATAGCTATGGATAGGATTAGATACAGTGGCTCAGCAGACAGTATCACACATGATAAGATTAGATACAGTGGCTCAGCAGACTGTATCACACATGATAGGATTAGATACATGGCCCCAGCAGACAGTATCACACATGGTAGGATTAGATACAGTAGCTCAGCAGACAGTATCACACATGATGGGATTAGATACAGTGGCTGAGCAGATAGTATCACACATGATAGGATTAGATACATGGCCCCAGCAGACAGTATCACACATGGTAGGATTAGATACAGTAGCTCAGCAGACAGTATCACACATGATGGGATTAGATACAGTGGCTGAGCAGACAGTATCACACATGGTAGGATTAGATACAGCGGCTCAGCAGTCAGTATCACACGTGATAAGATTAGATATCGGGCCCAGCTCGCTGACATTGCGGCTCCAGCGCCAGGAGACGTAAGAATAATAATTGTTTTGCTTTTTTATTTGTTTCTAATTTTCTTTGTGTTTTTTTACAGGTTCGGCCGTTGGACTACGTCGGATTCGAGGACTACTTAGATTACAACTTTTTTATTTTCAATAACATGGTTAATGAGGGTTGTGTGGGTGGGTTTTATTTCAATAAAATATTTTTTCTATGTCTTTGTATTTTCTAAACTTTATTACTACCACCTTAGTAATGGCTGCTGGCTGATTCACAACGTCCATTACTAAGGAGGGGCTTAATATTAGACATGAAGAAGCTAACACTAACCCCCATTATGACCCGATACCCACCGCCACCAAGGGTACCGGTAGGAGCCGGGTACAATCCAGTACTCAACCATCTGTAGTGAAGGTCGGGTACTGGGGCGGCCGCAAGCTGGTATTATAAGGGTATGTTCACACGGCCTATTTTCAGACGTAATTCGGACGTTTTACGCCTCGAATTACGCCTGAAAAAATGTTCCTAATACGCTTACAAACATCTGCCCGTTGCTTTCAATGGGAATTACGATGTTCTGTTCCCACGAGCCTTTATATTACGCGGCGCTGTCTAAAGACGGCGCGTATATTGACGGCTCGTCAATAGAAGTGCAGGACACTTCTTGGGCCATATTTGGAGCCGTTTTTCATAGACTCTATTGAAAACAGCTCCAAAAACGGCCATAAAAAAACGCTGCGAAAACTCGAGTTGCTCAAAAAAACGTCTGAAAATCAGGAGCTGTTTTCCCTTGAAAACCGCTCCGTATTTTCAGACGTTTTTTGTTAAGCGTGTGAACATACCCTAAGACTGGAAAAGACCGGAAAGACAGGCTACAGCGGCCCTTCCCACCCTGGTAATGCTAGGCTGCTGCTGCTGCTTTATTGTATCAGGCTGGTTATGAAAACTAGGGGGGACGACCCCACGAGGTTTATGCCATTAAAAAAAAAAATTACGTGGGGTCCCCCCCATTATTCATAACCAGTCAAATACAACATAGTAGCAGCAGCAGCCTAGCATTACCAGGGTGGGAAGGGCCACTGTTTCTGGCCCTTCCCTGCCTAATACTACCAGCCTGCGGCCGCCCCAGTGCCCGACCATCCCTGCAGATGGTCGGGTACTGGATTGTACCCAGCCCTTCCCAGTACCACTGGTGGTGGTGGGTATGGGGAGTAATAATGGGCGTTAGTGTTACCCTCTGCACCGGCTAACACTAAGCCCCGCCTTAGTAATGGGCGCTGTAAATCAGCCAGACGGTAGCAAAGTTGAAAAAAATACAGATATAGAAAAAATATATTTTATTGAAATAAAAACCACCACACAACCCTCATTAACCATTTTATTGAAAAAAAACAAAAAAAAAACGTCATCGCAGTAGTCCTCGAATCCAACGTAGTCCAACAGCCAAACCTGTAAAAAAAACAAACACAAACACACAAAAAAAAAACCATTAGTAACACAGGTGGTAGGCTTAGATACAGGGCCCATGTGTGATACTGTCTGTTAGAACATGTATCTAAACCTACCGCAGACAGTAATCTTATACTGTCACATCACGTGTGATCCTGTCTGATGGGCCCTGTATCTAAGCTTACCACATGTTAGACTTAGATACAGGGCCCCAGCAGACAGTAATCTTATACAGTATAAGATTACTGTCTGCTGGGGTCCTGTTAATAAGCCTGCCTTGTGGTAAGCTTAGATACATGGTCCAACAGACAGTATCACACACGGGCCCTGTATCTAAGCCCATGTGTGATACTGTCTGTTGGACCCTGTATCTAAGCCAAGGCAGGCTTAGATACAGGACCCCAGCAGGTAGTAATGATGTTACACTTACCCAGCTCTTCAGTGCAGCGGATCTCTCACCACCATTCAGCGTCGTGACGTCATGACGCGAGAAGACGTCAGGACTTCCGCTGCGCTCGGGAAGGAGGGTAAGTATGTGTGGTTACTATAGTAACAGGGGCCCGTGTTTTTTACGACATAGACCCCAGTTACTATAGTAAATTTCTATAGACACTGGGTCGGGGGCCGCGGCCCAATCGCAAACGCTGCCCGGTCGCAATTGCGACCGCTGCAACCTTTGTAGCAGCAGTCGCCCGGGAATTCGGGGCACCGGGCCAAAGATCAGGGGCTTGGGCTCTGGATGTCCGGTGCTAGCGACGTCCCTGCTCCAGGGACCCCCACCTATCGGACGTTTGTTATGTATGCTACAGATATGCCATACATGTCTATGGTTGGAATACCCCTTTACCGCACAGATATGATCAGTGACTCCAGCTTAGCTGCAATGCCTATTAGGAGTCTGAGGCAGTTTAAAATCCATCTCCTGTCTCATTAATGGCTGCTGATCTTTCCTTCCCCCATACTTTACACTGCAGCTCTTCTTGTTCAGATTGGCTGCTGTGTATAAACACAAGCTCAGCAGGAAAGTCAGCCTCAGGGAGGTGGGATCCTTTGGGTATTGGGGAAGTATATCCTGCTCGGGACCCCCCTATTAGCCAGAGTATATACAAAGAGCATCCCTTGCTGACCCCTCTGTGTCATACATTGCTGCTGCAAGGGATATACTATGAATGGACCCGCTGAAATCTTCTCAATATTGGGGGAGGCGGCTGCTGAACGAGGATCAAGTGGAAAATCCCTTTAAGCTATATTCAAACATTTTGATGCAGTTTTTTGAGCCAAAGTCAGGAGTGGACACAAAAGAGAGGAGATGCAGTATAAAGCTGGAAACACACATCGAGATTTTGTTGCAGATTGTGATGTGTTTTTTTTAGCCAAATCCAGAAGTGGATCCAGGAGGAAGAAGAAGTATAAGTTATTCCTTTTTATTTCCCATTCCTCCTGGATCCACTCCTGGCTCCGATGGCATCATAAACTGCACCAAAAACTGCATCAAAACAGCATGTGTGAATCTAGCCTTAAAGAAAAGTTTTTTAAAACAGTTTTCTTGCAATGAATATAGTGAATATACAAGTGAGAAACGTCCACAAGAAAGGCATGTTAATATTTCTCTGATATCTGCGCCTTCTCCGGAGGATCTTTTGTCTTATTTAATGAAATGGATGAAGTTGGAGCATCTCGAGTCAATGGAAATAATCATCGCCAAGGTTACACGGTCCCTACTGACTCCTCTGAACGGAGGGATAATATTATCTTCTGCTGTCTCCTTGAGACAGACTGTGTCTTGTACATGTCAAACTTCCATGAAGATGAAGGCAAAAAGCTGCAGGAGTATTCACCATCACTTCTTCTACACGAGGCTTAAAGTGTAACTCCAACTTTGAACATCTGTACACATTTAAGTTGTATATTTTGTGCCGATTTATTTTATAATATATCTTGATAGGGATCGGAGCTCCGTTTTTGTGATATAGAGCACCAAATGTACTGCAAAGTAATAGAGTTAAATAGTATATTTCTGGCTACCTGCAGCCCCCACTAGGGGGAGCTTAGGAGCTTGCTGAAGACAGATTGATTATTTACTTCCATAGGAGCTGTAAGCTCCCTCTAGTGGTAGCTGCAGGCAGCAATAAATCTATTATTTACCTCTATGACTGTGTGAAGGGAAGCAGCGGATTTGGAGCTCGGTAACAGAGAATTGGAACACTGAACCCTATAAAGATATATTATGAAATAAATTAGCACAAAATATCGGACCTAAAAATTAAATGGTCTTTAAAATTGGAGTTACCCTTTAATAGAAAGAAATAAGAAAGATAAAAAAAAAAAATCATTGTATATTGAGTTGCTGATCTCTAGAGTTTCAGGAAATGGGACCAAAGACTTTTTGGTCTCCATGTGAACTGTCCATATTCAGAGGCCGTAGATTGCTCCACCCTATAATGTTTCTTTGCAGTGTTGGGGGATAATATCAGCATTATATAAAATGTATAGCGATATACTGTACTTGTGCCGCTATGTTGGCGGATCATTATTTGTAGCCATCTGCTTTGTAAAATTGTATTTTTTCTGGATACACACGTATCTACATTATTTTGTGCGGTGATCTCCCAACACATAACTGTGGCATAACAATTAGCAGAGCAAAACTACAATCCAGTATAGAAAACATGGTTCTCAGTGCCAGAACCCTGGAGATGGCTCATTGATCATCATTGCCATATTTCCCACACGCATTGAGCTGCTTAGCAGTGTAAAAATTGGGGGCAACAGAACAATGCCTGGTAAGAATAGATCTACAATATGATTTCATATGTCATTCATAAACTCTATCAAATCCATGAGACCCATGACAGATACATATATAATAAGACCACAGTCAGGCTGAACTTTTAAGATCTTCCATTTTCTTCTGTAATTATCAGTGGTAGTAAAACCCCCAACCTCCTACGCCTCACCTCTGCAAAACACTGTGTAGGAGCAGTCTGAATACGTGGACCCAGGGCTGCCTAAATAATGTCAACATTTTGGAACATTTGGAGAATTCATGAACTAGGGGGTACAGGTTTGAAGAAGAAGAGATTACATATGTGCACCTCTAAAACCTGGTTTAGTGGGTATATACATTTTATTTCCTGGAAGTTGAAGATGGTTTAAACATTGCTTGGGTGATCCACATGGGTTAAAAAGTATTGGTTATAGCCCTGGTGATCTAGGGTAGTAAATAATTTAATTCCAGCATCCCTGGTGGTCTATGGTAGCGAAAGGGTTAATATCAGCACCCCTGGGGGTCTAGGGGAATGGAATAGTTCATGTCACCATCCCTGGTCTTCTAGGGTAGTGAAAGGGTTAATGTCAGCACCCCTGGTGTTCTAGGGTAGTGAAATGGTTAGGTAATGTCAGCATCTATGGTAGTCTAGGGTAGTGAAAGGGTTAATATCAGCAACCCTGGTGGTCTGGGATAGTGAAAGGATTAATGTCAGCATCCCTGGTGGTCTAGGGTAGTGGAATTATTAATGCCAGCATCCCCGGTAGTCTAGGGTAGTGAAATGGTTAGGTAATGTCAGCATCTATGGTAGTCTAGGGTAGTGAAAGGGTTAATATCAGCAACCCTGGTGGTCTGGGATAGTGAAAGGGTTAATATCAGCAACCCTGGTGGTCTAGGGTAGTGGAATTATTAATGCCAGCATCCCCGGTAGTCTAGGGTAGTGGAATGGTTAATGTCGGCAAAGCTAGTGGTCTGGGATAGTGAAAGGGTCAATGTCAGCATCCCTGGTGGTCTACGGCAGTGAAAGGGTTAATGTCAACATCCCTGGTGGTCTGGGGGAATGAAATAGTTAATGTCAGCATTATTGGTAGTCTAGGGTAGTGAAAGGGTTAATGTCCTCATCCCTAGTGGTCTGGGGGAATGGAATAGTTAATGTCGGCATCCTTGGCAGTCTAGGGTAGTGAGAGCGTTAATGTCAGCATCCCTGGTGGTCACTGCTATGTGTGCACTATGGCTTGCTCTCTTATGGGGCATCGTGGCTGTCTTTATTGTGGGGCACCGTGATGGTCTTTATTATGGGACACTGTGGTGGTCTTTATTATGGGGCACCGTGGTGGTCTTTATTATTGGGCACTGTGGTGGTCACTGCGAGGGGTGTACTCTCTTTTGCAGGCTCTATGACTGTGTCTATTATGTGAGCACTATGGTTTGCTCTCTTATGGGGCACCGTGGCTGTCTTTATTGTGGGGCACCTTCCCTGTCTTTATTATGGGACACTGTGGTGGTCTTTATTATGGGGCACCATGGCTGTCTTTATTGTGGGGCACAGTGGCTGTCTTTATTGTGGGGCACCGTGGCGGTCTTTATTATGGGGCACTGTGGTGGTCTTTATTATGGGACACTGTGGTGGTCTTTATTATGGGGCACCGCGGTGGTCTTTATTATGGGGCATTGTGGTGGGCACTGCGAGGGGTGTACTCTCTTTTGCAGGCTCTATGACTGTGTCTATTATGTGAGCACTATGGTTTGCTCTCTTATGGGGCACCGTGGCTGTCTTTATTGTGGGGCACCGTGGAGGTCTTTATTATGGGGCACTGTGGTGGTCTCTGCGAGGGGTGTACTCTATGGTTTGCTCTCTTATGGGGCACTAAAAATGGGGGATACAAGCTTCGGCGTTCTATATTTTGGGGAGGGGGGGCAGAATCTATTTTCTATTTTTGTTGGACAGAATGTAATAAAATCTGAGTACACGCTAGTATTAGGCCTCGCCAGGTGCAGAGCTCAGCTGCCTCCTTTGCCATCATGACTGGTGGACTGTGTTTAGCACATGGAACAAACCAATATACAGAGACTTATGAAGATACGACAAGGAACCAGAGAAGATCATTCTCCTGATGAACATCTGGTGCGGTGGAAGCGGAGCAGGGGGAAGTTACTGTTAAGTTGATGATCGGTTTATTTTTTACTGAACTGTATTATTACGAGGATAGAAGTTCCTTAGTATCTTATATGATGTTATTCAGACATTTCTGAGCGTCATGTTATTGCCCATAGAGGTTGTCACCCCAATCGCAACAAATCATTAACGGCCTAAAAACTTGTATGACTATGACCAAGCAGAAGATATTAGTTACTGTACTAAATAGTTCAATAGTTGCAGCTTTAGCGTATGTCGCTATACCGACTGGAATCAATGTGCTTTGATCTCTGCTGTACCATTAGGATAATCCCCCTCCATTTGCTTTATATGGAGGTTATGGACGGGTGAGGATACTCAGGACTCCCCTCTATGAGCCAGAGTGGAAATAGTGTCATTTGCGTGGGCACCATGTAATATCCTATTTGTCCTGTAGTGGCCACTGCTATAAAAATGAGCAGTCACATGAATCCTGGTGATAACAGCTGATCGACAGATTTAATCTGCGGGATCGGCGATGATCAGCTAATCAGGGGTCCTCATTTAGAGAAGTTTTAAATATTTAAGTCTGTAATTGATTTTGATTTTCTATTTTAAAGCTTATTTCTAAATATAATTTACTCATTATGTTATTGCTAATAAATTGCTTTACTTATAACTAATAATGTACATGATGTCATAGTTCATTTTGATTCAGAGCTGCATCCAGAATTCTGTTGACTTACTCTTAGCTCTTGTGTCACATCTCTCAGCAGCCCTTGCTGGTTCAGTGTCTTCACAGAGAAGGTCATGCTTATCTGAATGGACTATAAACCTAATGGTAAAAACTTCATTAAAGGATTAGTCCAGTTTTAACAACTTTTTTTTAATGTTTCAAAGGACACCTAGGACCCTAGACAGTTCATGTCATGCATATATGTCTGGTCCATAGAACCGGTCCTTGCAGCTGCTCCCTGTCCCAGCTGTTAGAGGGGTTTCCAAGTTACGACCCCTCTATTAACGCCCAATACAAACCCTATACCCAGGGGCATAGCTAGGGGGGCAGACGTGGCATGTTCCACCGGGCGCAAGAAAGAGGGAAGGTGGGGGCGCCAGCGCCACACCGTCCATGACGGCGGCCTGCTGCCTCTCTGAGGGGGCAGTGGCGCCACTGAAACCAGCCGCCGCCACCACCTCCTGCACTTTAATTGTACCTGCGTCTTTCAACGACGCAAGCGGCGTGATTACTTCTTTGCACTGCTTGCGTCGTTAAAAGGTGCTGATTGACAGGGCAATTCCACCAATCAGTGCCTTTCAACGACGCAAGCGACGCGATGACGTCATCGCGCCGCTTGCGTCGTTGAACCCCAGCAGACCTGCTCAGAAGAGCAAGCATGTGGCATTATCTACAGGGGGGCTCTATCTACAGCGGGGAGGGGCTATATACAGGTGGGCTATACTTGGAGCACATTAGGGGGAGCTATATGTCAGACACTACATACAGGGGTGGGTGCATATGTGGAGCACTATTTATAGGGGGAGATATATGTAGGGCACTATCTACAGGGGTGGGCAATATGTTGGACACTATATAAAGGGGTGGGCTAAATGTGGAGCACTATCTACAGGGGGAGCTATATGTGGGGCACTATATACAGGGGGTGCTATATGTGGGGCACTATATACAGGGGGCTATATGTGGGGCACTATCTACAGGGGTGGGCCAGATGTGGGGCACTATCTACAGGGGGGCTATATGTTGGGCACTATTTTCAGAGGGGGCTATATGTGGGGCACTATATACAGGGAGGCTATATGTAGGGCACTATCTACAGGGGGGTGTATGTGGGCACTATCTACAGGGGTGGCTATATGTGGGGCACTATATACACTGGGCTGTATGGGGGGCACTATCTACAGGGGGTCTATGGGGGTCACTATCTACAGGGGATCTATGTATAGCACAATCTATAGGGGGCTCGATTGGGGGCACTCTTTACAGGGGGCACGGTCTGTGTGTGGGACACAGTGTATGGCGCTATTATATTTAGGGGCACATTGTCTGTCACTATGAGAACTTTATCTTCGTTTATAGGTGCAGAAATGTTTCAAAAGTGAGAAGCTGAAGACATCTGAGCGGCAAACTGCAGAAATGTGCTGTGGCCGGGAGAGGTCATCAAAGAGGTCTGCACCGGATAGAGAAGAAATGAGAAAAGAACCATCTAGAATGTGTAGTCACCTTTTTTGTGAAGCAGCAATTCCCAGCTTATTCTTACCATTGTTCAGGCCATGCTGGGAGCTGTATACAATTTAGTGCAAACCTATACGGCAGGGGTTTCACTAAATTGAGCTGTATTTGTGCTGGTGTTGTATTTATGTACTGAGCTTTGTTCTGGTGTTTTATTTATGTACTGATCTTGGTTCTGGTGTTGTATATATGTATTGAGCTTTGTTCTGTTGCTGTATTTATGTACTGAGCTTTGTTCTGGTGCTGTATATATGTACTGAGCTTTGTTCAGGTGCTGTATATAAGTACTGAGCTTGGTTCTGTATATATGTACTTAGCTTGGTTCTAGTGCTGTATTTATGTACTGAGCTTTGTTCTGGTGTTGTATTTATGTACTGAGCTTTGTTCTGGTGCTGTATATATGTACTGAGCTTTGTTCAGGTGCTGTATATAAGTACTGAGCTTGGTTCTGTATATATGTACTGAGCTTGGTTCTTGTGCTGTATTTATGTACTGAACTTTGTTCTGGTACTGTATGTATGTTTTGGGCTTGGTTCTGGTGTTCTATATATGTACTGAGCTTGGTTCTGGTGCTATATATATGTACTGAGCTTAGTTCCGGTGCTGTATTTATGTACTGAGCTTTGTTCTGATGCTGTATATATATTGAGCTTTGTTCTGGTGCTGTATATATTTACGATGCTTTGTTCTGGTGCTGTATATATATATTGAGCTTTGTTCTGGTGCGGTATATATGTATTGAGCTTTGTTCTGGTGCTGTATATATGTATTGAGCTTTGTTCTGGTGCTGTATATATGTATTGAGCTTTGTTCTGGTGCGGTATATATGTATTGAGCTTCGCTCTGGTGCTGTATATATGTATTGAGCATTGTTCTAGTGTTGTATTTACACTACCGTTCAAAAGTTTAGGGTCACTTAGAAATTTCCTTATTTTTTAAAGAAAAGCACAGTTTTTTTCAATGAAGATAACATTAAATTAATCAGAAATACACTCTATACATTGTTAATGTGCTAAATGACTATTCTAGCTGCAAACGTCTGGTTTTTAATGCAAAATCTACATAGGTGTATAGAGGCCCATTTCCAGCAACCATCACTCCAGTGTTCTAATGGTACATTGTGTTTGATAACTGTGTTAGAAGGCTAATGGATGATTAGAAAACACTTGAAAACCCTTGTGCAATTATGTTAGCACCGCTGTAAACAGTTTTGCTGTTTAGAGGAGCTATAAAACTGACCTTCCTTTGAGCTAGTTGAGAATCTGGAGCATTACATTTGTGTGTTCGATTAAACTCTGAAAATGGCTAGAAAAAGAGAGCTTTCATGTGAAACTCGACAGTCTATTCTTGTTCTCAGAAATGAAGGCTATTCCATGCGAGAAATTGCCAAGAAACTGAAGATTTCCTACAACGGTGTGTACTACTCCCTTCAGAGGACAGCACAAACAGGCTCTAACCAGAGTAGAAAGAGAAGTGGGAGGCCCCGCTGCACAACTGAGCAACAAGACAAGTACATTAGAGTCTCTAGTTTGAGAAATAGACGCCTCACAGGTCCTCAACTGGCAGCTTCATTAAATAGTACCCGCAAAATGCCAGTGTCAACGTCTACAGTGAAGAGGCGACTCCGGGATGCTGGCCTTCAGGGCAGTGGCAAAGAAAAAGCCATATCTGAGACTGGCTAATAAAAGGAAAAGATTAATATGGGCAAAAGCACACAGACATTGGACAGAGGAAGATTGGAAAAAAGTGTTATGGACAGACGAATCGAAGTTTGAGGTGTTTGGATCACACAGAAGAACATTTGTGAGACGCAGAACAACTGAAAAGATGCTGGAAGAGTGCCTGACGCCATCTGTCAAGCATGGTGGAGGTCATGTGATGGTCTGGGGTTGCTTTGGTGCTGGTAAAGTGGGAGATTTGTACAAGGTAAAAGGGATTTTGAATAAGGAAGGCTATCACTCCATTTTGCAACTCCATGCCATACCCTGTGGACAGCGCTTGATTGGAGACAATTTCATCCTACAACAGGAGAATGACCCAAAGCACCTCCAAATGATGCAATAACTATTTAGGGAAGAAGCCGGCAGCTGGTATTCTATCTGTAATGGAGTGGCCAGCGCAGTCACCAGATCTCAACCCCATAGAGCTGTTGTGGGAGCAGCTTGACCGTATGGTACGCAAGAAGTGCCCATCAAGCCAATCCAACTTGTGGGAGGGGCTTCTGGAAGCATGGGGTGAAATTTCTCCCGATTACCTCAGCAAATTAACAGCTAGAATGCCAAAGGTCTGCAATGCTGGAATTGCTGCAAATGGAGCATTCCAAGACCAAAGCAAAGTGTGAAGGAGAAAATTATTATTTCAAATAAAAATCATTATTTCTAACCTTGTCAATGTCTTGACTATATTTTCTAGTCATTTTGCAACTCATTTGATAAATATAAGTGTGAGTTTTCATGGAAAACTCAAAATTATCTGGGTGACCCCAAACTTTTGAACGGTAGTGTATGTACTGAGCTTTGTTCTGGTGCTGTATATATGTAATGAGCTTGGTTCCGGTGTTGTATATAGAACTATATTGTTTGTAAAATGTACAAATTGCTTTATGTTCGAGTTACACAAAAAAAATGTGGACAAAAAAATTACACCTCATTGATTGGGAGAGAAATCAAACATGGTGATGGGAAAGGAGATGTCGGGAAAGAGGGGGACGGGGCACCAAACTGAATTATTGCCCCATGCACTGGAGAACGTAGCTACGTCTCTGCCTATATCTACATATATACGGTATATATCCCCCAAATACAGATCATTTGAGGTAATACAGAACCCTGACATACCCTCTCAATAAAGACAGATGCCCTAAATACAGACCCAAGACTAAACCGATAAAGAAATCCAGACCCCCAGACCACACCGTTTAAATACAGACCCCAAACCAGACCCCCTTATGGAATACAGACCCTGGACTAGACCCCTAAATAGATACAGCCCCCCCAATTCAGACCTCAGAGCCCATAAACCTCCGACAAGACCCCTTAATAATAAAAAAGTACTCTTTATAATATACTCACCTCTCTTTGTTCATTTAGCCCTCTTCACCCCCAGGCCTCAGCTTCAGGACAATTGAAATGAATGGGGAGAGGTGAGTATATTTTAAAGAGTACGCGGGACAGTCAGGAGCTTTGCCTGCTCTTCTAGGAATCTGGGAGGTCTTTCCTTTTTTTTGGAGATATGGCAAGTGCAAAGTGCAAAGTGCTGCAAAAAAAGACTGATTATGGAGTACTTGTAGTGATATTTCTCGCTATACCGCTCTTCTCCACTAGGTGGCAGTCTTGTACCATTGCCTGGAGCCAGGCACCTTGCTGAACCTCCACTTGGCAGGGGATGGGATTTCGGAATAGTCGATGTGGTGAATTAAATCCTTCATTTCAAATCACAGCAAATCCAGACAATGCCAAACTTGATGCATAAAACACAGCTTTATTTACAGGGAAATGGCGTGCCCCAGTACTGACCCGTTATCACCAGCAGTTTGCTGAACTTCTCTGATAAATTTAATGTTAAAATGCAATTTAATTAAAAAAACCAAGCACATTTGTGAGAGGAGAGGGCACATCGGGCAGCTCTGCCAGTATTCCTCTTGGGTTGAGATCAAGTGTTGCTTGTGAGGTTTACAGCTAATATTGGGTCTAGAAGAAGATACTCTGTGGTTGTAGATTCCACCGCCAGATCCATCTCCCTGCAGAACGCTGGCATATCCCGGGTTCTATCTGATAGGATCGTATGTCACCCCTAGCAGTGTACATACAAGGGTTCTCAAATACCTGCGGTCTGTGTGGTGGGCACGTGGATGGTACTACGGACCTTCTCACTGAGGGGGGATAGTGTAGGGGTTAATATAAACAATGGTCTTTTAACCAAGCCATGGGGGGGGGGGGGGGGGGTTGTAAGGGGAGAAGTTGTAAAGTTCTGCGCTGGGGAGTTACTCTCACACAATGTTATTACTCTGAGTCTTAGGATATGGACACTCAGGGGTGGAGCATGTTTTTTTTGGCACTTAAGCAGGGGCGTAACTAGAATTCATAGGACCCCACCACCTAATGACAGGAAACTGAAACAGCAGCATAAGTAGAAATAATTAAAGGTATGAAAAATATATCATATTATTATATATCGAGAACCCACATAGTAGTGATAGATGGCAAAAAGCCACCAACTTGTTTTTTTCCCACAAAAAGGATCAACATTCTTGCGCCTGAGTGGGCACCGCCATCCTCTGGACCCCATAGCAGTTGCTTTTGCAGCTACAGCTATAGTAATGCCCTTGACCGAAGGCAATTATGAAAAAATGCTCTCCCCCAGTAACAGTGCCCTCATAATATTGGCAGTTGTCACAGGCGTTACTTAAAATTCCTGACCTCCAATGCAAAATCTGTAACCGGGTCTCCAACTGCCGTGTGCCAAAAAAACTGACATATACGACGTGTGCCAAATTTATTATGTGTTCTGGACACTTTTTATAGGTCACTAGGCAATTTGGAAAAGGGTCAAAGGGCCGGGACTAGGAGGAGTAAAAAAATGCGCCAAATGTATTCATTATTTGCACCATTGGTGTGGTACAAAATATTGGTGTAAGGTGCGCCGACCAAGAGGTGGTGTAAGGAAGAGAAAAGTGTCTAACATATCGAGCAAGCGCTAAATTTATCAGTCAATTTTATAAATTTGGCGCAGTTTTGGCAGGCGTATAGCCAATGGGCCAGGGACTGCAGATCAAATTTAAATGTAAAAAAATAAAACATGGGCTTTATTGTGGAGTGTCCCTTTAAGAAGGGATGAGCACATACTTTACTGGTGTAGGGGAGGGGTTTTAAAACTAATTAAAGACTATGAACACTTTTGAAATAAATTAAAAAAAAACAAACTAAATTATCAGTGTGTTTGGTGCAATTTTGTAATTACTTTTTGAGATACAGCTGCTTTGTATCCTGTATACTGAGCAGCTGTATCTTTCGCTGAGACCTGAATCCTCAGGTCAGCGGGACTGATGTTTTCAGTGTCAGCGGGTCCTGCCGGTCTCTTACAGTTTGTAACTTAGATGTGATCGATTACAGGTGCATCCTGTGTGTCAAACACACACAGGACCGGCTGTTGCCGAACCTGTCAGTTCCGCTGACCTGACGGATTCAGGTCTTAGCGAAAGATACAGTTGCTCTCTATACAGGATACAAAGCAGCTGTATCTCAAAAATTACAAATAATTTTTCATAAAAAGTAAAGTTGCACCAAACATACAAAGTTGTATATATCCTTTAAAATCAGGCTGCAGAGGGGTCCATCTACTTTCACTGGCTGAGTCCATAAGGGCCCTGGTCCTGGCTGAGGGAAATGGCTGGTTTTCTGCACTCCTCGCTGGTATCCCTACTCCAGTGGTGCGGGAGGCTCTTGCCTCCTCTTCAGTGGTTCCCCGGTGGTCTGGTCATAAGGCCCGCCTGTCTGCCCACTTATCTTCATCTTCCTCTCCACAACGCACTTCCTCTGATTATCAGAAAGTGAGATCCCACCAATCCCTGACCCATTTCTTCCGCATTGGTGCCGCGACGACATCATGCAAGTTGGGACTTTCAATTACAGGGGTTATGTGTTTGCAAGTCGTCTTGTTTTGCAGGTTATGTTTTTGACTTGTTGGTCTAATTCTTATTTCTTGTTTTAGGTGTGCGGCCAGCGGTGTGGCTTATCGGTGACAGTTATATTCACTGGCTTGAGTAACGGGCTGCCTAACGACCGCGTGCTGATTCCATGGGTTTTTTGGAGGCTGATTTCTTCTGGAGAGGAGTCCGGGGCCTGCGTTGGCTGCAGGCTTTGCCTGGTGTGGTTTCTGTGAGTCCTAATATATCAGTACCCACAGTTCTGGTTCTTCATGCTGAAGGGAACGACCTATGTTAGTTTCGGGTTGATAACCAGCGTGGTTTGGCATGGTGCTCGAGATTTATCGGCTGTTGAGAGGGCCTGGAAATTGTTAAACACCCGGTCTCTTGTTTTGTCCGCTCCGGTGCAAGTTGTAGCGGTTGGGCTTCGCTAGTTGGACGGCGATAATCGGTCACTTCTCCTTACAGGTGGGAGCCCCTTGACTGACGTAAGTCTGGCCATCCTCTTATCCGCTCTTGAGGACGGGGTTGAGAGGGCTCTTTTTCTGTTGAGGATGGGTCAGAGCATGGCGCAGCATACCCGCACCCTCCCTGGTGGCGGGGTATGTTTGCAATGAGTAAGTTAAGTTACCACATGTACATTCTTATGGGTGGAGTGGCAACACGGTAATGTTATTGGTTGGTACGCTATTATTAATATGGTTATATTACATGTGGCCCTCATGATAATATACAGTATAGGTAAAAGCGCCTGTAGGCAGTCCTGCCTGTCTGGTCTAATATTATCCCGTCTTTCTTCAGGACATTATTACTGAGATTAGTTTATATTTCTTGTAGATAATATTATGTCGTCTGTGAAATTCCAGAACGCGGGTTTCCTGTCACTTTCACGTGTCAGTTCTTAGTTTGTTGTTCTCTTCTCCCTTTTTCAGCAGAAATTCTGACAGATGAAAGTAAAGGCGGCAGAAGGAGCGGAGATTTGGCTGCTTTACATCGACTTGTAAATGATAATTGTACTATAATCGTGTTCTCCAAGTGACCGCACTCAATCCGTTCTCCACCACAGATGCGGCATCGCTGCGCACATTGGAGCGGACAATGCAGGACACGCGGCACATGAAGCTGGGAGAATAATTCGAAGCTAGTGATGGCGGTGGAATTTAGAAATCTATTTTACTACCATGAAGGCTACAGATCGGCATATTCTTCTTCATGAGAGGTCTTTTTGTTTTTTTTTTATCTCGTGTACACATTTTTATACTGATTGGTATGTTATATTGGTAACATCATGTGATATCTGATACTTTTTGTATAACATAATGTTTATTTTGCTATTTTGAATCCTTGGTGTTTTATATTTTACATTGATTGTGTACATCCCCTCTCATCTGTATATATAATTATATGAATGTAATGTTCTCTATGCTTGAGGAAGGTTCACATGGAGCTGAAACGTCGCTGGGTAGAAGATGTGTTGGTGAACAAAGAACCATTTACTCCATTGCATAATGATATGCGAGCTAAGCTGTTTCCGTAACTACTATTCAGTTCTAGTTACGCTGTTTCCGTAACACCCGACCATGTAATCAGGAAGTGGCCGGGAGGCAGCGAGAGCGGACAAAGCTAGAACGCGGGGTTTAGGGGACCACATTGTAGAGATTAGTGCAGGTCCCAGAGGTGAGACCCGCATCTATCTGACATTTATGACACATCCTTTGGATATGTCATAAATGTCCCTCATGCGAAAACCCCATGGTGGCCCCCTCCGACACCCATTGTTTGTTATGGCAGCCAGGGGGCATAATGAAGGCCCCCAGGTCTGCTTTCTGTCTGCCTCTGCTAAGCCATGACTCCGGCAGGCTAAGGATCGCTGGTTCAATGCCCCTAGGGGAACTAATAAAATGTGCAAAAAAAGTTAGATACATTTTCAAAGTTAAAAAAAACCCAACCCTTTTCCCATTTTTCCACAAGCACAATGTAAAAAATGAAAAAATAAAATAAAAATTGGTATCGCTGCGTCTGTAAAAGTCCGAACTATTACAATATACCATTGTTTAACTCGCACGGTGAACGACGTAACAAAAAAAAAAATTATTAAATAACCAAGATTGTTGTTTTTTGGTCAATTTAGCACTAAAAAAAATTAATAAAAAGTGATCAAAAAATCGTATGTACCAAGAAATGGTGCCAATAAAAACTATGGCTCGTCCCACAAACAGTAAGCCCTCACACCGCTCAATTAATGAAAAAATATAACAGTTATGGCTCTCAGAATGTGGTGAAACAGAACAGATATTTTTTTAACAAATCGTAAAATATGAAATATTTTTTTCCTATTTTGCGTTGTTTAAAACCTCGGTGCGTCTTATAGTCCGAAAAATACTGTGCCTATTCTGAGCATCCTCCTGGCATCAGGCAAGTAACAACAACAGGAGATGTCACAAAATAGTGCAGTGAGATATCACTAACAATACATTGTGACATGGTTGACATCTCCGTGAATATGCCGACTGACGTATAAAATGTTCAAGCCAACATGACTTTCAGTCCATTGAGCTCCCATGTGGTCAAACTAGCCGATCACAACTGATCTAACCTGGATGCAGAAGCTGAAGCGTGCAGCCGGCATCACCACAAGGTCATCCCACAAGGAGGATACACATATGATCTTTATACCTTGCTTAAGGAATAACTTTTTATTGTTTGTCGCTGTTATTGCTGTGTGGGATCTTATTTTTTGAATTTTGGGGTGTTTTTTTATATATATAATTTTGAAGTACATCAAAATTTGTGTTTAATTTATATTAAAAAAACAATTAAGCTGACTGCAAAGAATTTGGTCATTTTTCTTGTCAATCTGTTAACACCTTTTAATTATGTTTTACATGTATTGTATGGGTCGTCATAATAAAGGGGATATGTGATTCATGCATTTTTATATTTGGTAATTTTTCTTTAAAAAAATCAATTTTCATTCAAAATAATCGTGTTTTTTTTGAACAAATTAATTTATTAAACTTTGGATTTTTTTTTGTCCCACAATTTTTACTTATAACGTATTGGATACCTACAGTATGTGCTCCAATACATTATTGCATGTGCATACAACAGGGATTGGCTCAAAACAGCCCTTCGGACCTTTTTTAGGCTAGATTCCCACGAGCGTATGAAACCTCGGACGTGAAAATCTGCAGATTTTCACGTCCAAGGTGCATCCGTGCTGTTATCACACATCCCCCATAGGCTAGAGTCTATGGAGGGATGCGTGAAGCGCAAAAAAATAGGACATGTCCTATTTTTTCACGAACCCTTCACACGCTCCATTGAAACAACGGCCCCATTCAATTACATAGGTTGACGTGTTCAACGTGTGAATATGAACTTAGGCTCAGGGTTGTACCTTGAAACCATCAGACCTGGCGATCGCTATCACTAGGGGGCAAAATAAGTCCCCCTCCTTTGTGATGCCGCAATTGCTATTGGTCGCGGCATCACAAGTGTTAAACGACCAGGATTGGAGTTTTCTCCGATCCTGGCTGTGGTCGCAGTTGCTGCAGTTGTGTCTGGGCGATCGCGCGGGTATAACTGCCGGGTGGGAAGGGATTGAAAAAAAATAAATTGTCTAAGTTTAGAAATTAAAAGTAAATCGGTACAGACAGAATACGATACTGTTTACAATCATGGGATGACAACTGTTAAAATGACTTCACTTATGTGGAGCTTAACATGATTACAGTATTAGGCTATGTTCACACGGAGTATTTTGGGGGAGGAATATCTGCCTCAAAATTCTGTTTGGAACTTTGAGGCAGATTTTCCTCTCCCTGCACGCCGATTTTGGCACCGTTTTTTGCCCGCGGCCATTGAGCGCCGCGGGCATAAAACCGCGCGAAATACGCTTTCTCTGCCTCCCATTGAAGTCAATGGGAGGTCAGAGGCGGAAGCGCCCGAAGATAGGGCATGTCGCTTCTTTTTCCCGCGAGGCAGTTTTACTGCTCGGGGGAAAAAGACGCCGACGCCTCCCATTGAAATCAATGGGAGGCATTTTCGGGCCGTTTTTGCCGTGTTTTGCGACGCGGTTTCCGCGTCAAAAAACTCGGCAAAATACCCCGTGTGAACATAGCCTAAGGAGGATCTGCCTTTTGATCTCTATATCCTGCTTAACTAAGGCTCTGTTCAAATCTGTGTCATGGTTTCCGTTTATAACTGAGACGATGACGCAGTGCCGGATACATGGTATTGACTTATAATGGGGTCCACGAGGTTACGTTGTGATGAACAATAGTGCCGCATGCAATCTGAAGAAATATGCAAAGGACGCACCGAACCAAGAGCTTGTTTGTAATTTGTAACCTTGGAGACACCGTTCTGTATAGAAGCTGTAGACACAAAACGGTGATCTTTCATCAAGACTATTATCACTTTCCTGCTCTCCCAGTACCAGAAACCAAACAGCAGGAACAGCTTGAATATACAGTATATATAGTCCATTACTCCTAGCAACCGTGACAACGAGGATAGTGAAATGCGTTGGGTCCCCTCTTTGTATCAGAATACTCTCTTTTAATTAAACAGAGGGTAAGATAAAATAGTCCAACTGGACACCTCAGGCCTCACAATATAGTCTGGGACGCTGCTCCTTTTACTTCGCTTTGTGTTATGCTCTTTTCGATATGAGTGACATTTTCCAGCCTTTCTGTGTTTCACCCACTGTGTCTGTCACTTTGTCACTGACCCTTGCTCAAATCCCCCACGTCTGGTCGCCTCGCCTCCTCAGCTCCCTCTTTGGTTCCACTCAGGGTACTCACCGGCCTGCTCCTCTGCACACAGCTTCTCTGCACACAGCTCACACAGGCCGCATCTGGAGCAAATCTCCCCACAATTGCACTGACTGGAAACTTCACACACCCACTTCCTACAGATGAACAGTTATTTGTCTCCCTCTTGAAGTGACTACGGGTTACAAGTTCATATGAAGAAAGTGAAAAGAACATTATGGCTCACACTTGGGGGAATTGTGGCTGGCACTTGGGGCTTGGTATATATCATATTGTGCCTGGTACTGTATGAAGGGCACAGTGTGGCTGGTACAGTATGGAGGATACACTGTGTCTGGTACTTTATAAGGGTAAACTTTGGATTGCCCTGTATGGGTCAAATTCTGGCACTATATGCAGGGCACACTGTGGCTAACATTGTACCAGCACATTGTGTCTGGTAGTGTATGTGTCACGGTCCTGGGGTATGTGGAATCACTAGGCCGCTCAGTCATAGCGGAGTGGCAGCTGGCCAAACAACAGTCTATGCACAAGAGTACCTGTAAGAGTCCAGACTGACACAAGATTTAGCAGACGCTTTCGCACAGATGGTTTGTGGCACAGATGATGCTTGATGTGGCAGGTGGCACCAGACGTGGCAGATGACACCAGACGGGGCTGATGACACCAGACGTGGCAGATGAGGCACACATGACTTCAACAATAGGCTTTTGCTCAGGAACAAACACAGCAACAGGATACGGGAAGCAAGATACGGGAACACTGGGAGCAGGATACAACTAAGGGACCGTTTGCAATACGAACAAGGGTAGACAACAACAACAACTCTCAAGCAAGGAGGAAGAGGGCAGAGTCCTTTTTATACAGCAGGGAGAGTAGGGATTGGATAGGGATCTTTTATTAGGTGGCCATACTGGCCCTTTAAGGGAGGGAGCGAGAGCGTGCGCACCCTAGCAGCAGCCAAGGACAGTACAGTGTGACGACGTCTCAGAGGAGGGAGACGTCGGCATGAGCTCATGGGTCTGCGATCGCGGCCGTTGGCGGGTGAGTATTGCCAAACTGTTGTTGGCAATGTATGGGGGCACACTAACTGTCACTGTATGGGGACACACTGTGGCTAGCACAGTATGGGGCTACACTTTAGCTGGCACTTTATGGGTGGAAACTTTGACTGGCACTGCAAAACACATCTCAGCTGCTGCAGATCAGAAGTAGTTTATGTATTTCAGTCGGTGATTGACATGAGGCACTCGCTTCCTCATTAACGGAGGTTCTGAAGCAGCTGAGGTGTGAATTATAACATACTATTAGTCATCTCGGAGCTCTGCGGTCTGTATTACAGCTCTCATCCTGCGGCCTTGTGCTAGTACATGAGCCCCTCAATGTCTTACGTAATTTACAGTGGGGGGGACGTTATCCCACATGCTGTAGATAGACTGGGAGAAATTATCCCCAACGAAGGAGATCCGCTAACCAGCCAACATGTGAGGGAAATAATCATCTCCACTGGTTACAGCATCAATATTACCATCCAGCAGCCCCCCATCACGTCTAATAGACATATTGCATAGACTTAGACATGAGCTGCTGTGTAAGTCGGTGTTAACATAGCACAGCTGCCGCCACCACCGCCGCCGCCGCCACCACTTCACAAGTCATTATCACATCCGCAGCCGATGTGTCTCTTCCTTCATGTTATTATTTACAGGACTTGTAGTGTGAAATGTCATTGCGACATCCTCCGCTTCACCCATACATCCGTCATTCAGCTGACATCTCCTAAGTGCTGTGCGTTCTGCCACAAGTAATGTCGAGGCTGCACCTGCTCGCACTGTCACTGGATACACGAGCCATGGAAAATTACTTTGGCGTCCAGATGCCAAACGTCACCGGAATAACCACGATGACTGTAGCGGGAGCCGTGAGAGGTTAATTAATTGTAAACATTTAGACGCTTCTGCGCTAACGAGATCTTCCAAAGTGGAATCTAATCCCATTTGGACAATAGAAACCTGGTAACTACATATCAACCTTAGATCTGGCGGGACTATAAAGATTGTGAGCAGTCCAGAAAATACAAGAATTTTTCTTTTTGCCGCTTTCTTTTTTAACCGTCATAAATAATTATACAGTTATTGTACATACCGTTACAGTTATGAGGATATCATTATATATATATATATATATATATATATATATATATATATATTCATTAATTAAATTAATGAACTTCATTATGTTTATTTGCTACTTATACTGTCTACTTTCTTAAAGTATTTTGACATTTTTTTGCCTTTTAATTATTAATTTTTCTTCTTTCTTTATAATTCATTAGAATGCATTGAATTCATGTGGTAATTGCGACGATCGTAGATAACTTGAACCCCTTAGATGCTGCATTATATGTGCAGGTGACTGCCATACATATAATGTGCTGTGGAGAAAAAACCTCGACAAAGGGGGGCTTTAGTTTTGGGTCTCATACAGAATTTCATTCACCTATAGGTTTTAGAAATATCAATTTGATGTCCCCACATCTCCGCCACAGACACAACGTGTCCCTGACATATTTATCACTTGGCAATGTAACCGGAACAATGATCGGTGATTGGTTTTCTAGGAAATGTATCTGACGCTGACATGTCGACATTCACATTTAAAGACAATTCCAGATTTACAGCTTCTTCTTTTTTGTCTACGATGTTGTAACACCTTCAGGACAAGCACCGGCCAATATATAATCCTTCACTTAATGAATCTGCAGATAATAAAACTAAGCTTAAGGATCGACCTGTGCGAAGCATTGTATCAGTGGAATAACATACGATACATATGCTGGTGGCAATTGTCTAGGACCCCTCAATTGCTAGGAAAACCCACAAGGACAGGACACCAAAGAGCAACCTCAATTTTTTCATTGAACCCTACACTGTCGTAGACCGCCACTTTTAGACCTAATAATTGTATAAAAGTTGAAACTACTTTATTACTTTTGCAATTTTTTTTAATTGAAATATATTTACACCTTTTTCTCCACTCTGGGACTTTTTAATTATTATTATTTTTTTTGTATAATGCATTCCAATGCGTTATAGCCTGTACATATAAAATGCACAGGCAGCTGGGTATAGGGCATTACCTACCAGACATTATCTCAGGATTACTCTGTTTCCCAAGCCCTAGCCCCGGAGGATTGCAATGCAGGGCTGGCGGTGGGGTCATGAAGAAAAACCCTCTTTCCGATGTTTCTTGATCGTGACATCTTAGAGCTTAAACTGTTAAATGAGTGCCCAGGGTGAAGTGTCGGTAACTGTTCCTGTAAGATGGCAGATGCCAGGAGAGTCCGCCGCAAAAATTGTAACGAGGAAAAAAAAATCTTATACTTACCCAGAATTCTGTGCTTCTTCGTCCAGTTCGGTCTCCTGGAATGACCGCTGCTGCGGTCACATGAGATGAAACGTCATCCCAGGAGGCTGACATGCAGGATGGCAGTGGGACGTGTCGCCATGGCTACGTAAGTATGAATTAATTCTTTTTATGTACAGTTTTCTGGCCGAAAAACTGCGATTTGGTGCAGTTTTCAGCCGGAATTCCCTGCTGCGATCAGGGCGTATACGCTGTGTGCTTTTACGCAGCGTATCCGCCCTGTGTGAACATACCCTAAGAGAGACAATAGGAATATGTGTGCTGAGTACTGGGAAATTATGGGATGGCTACAGCAGATACAAAGAACAGAGAGATGCTACAATATGCCACCGAAAACTCGTTATCAATATTATACAAATGTGTCTACTCTTAGCTTTGCTTGAGTTTCATTAAGGACTTATGAGCAATAGTAATCTGACGTATGGCATATGTCGGGGAATTAGAAATTAGCCATGTTGAAAAATGGCTTCTGGGACACTTTGGAGAAATGGCCGGTCCACTGGTTCCACTACCAAATCAGTGTAACGCCGAGTGGTTAGTGTACCAGAAATGAAGACTAGAGAGGTCTGGTACATTATGCCACCCCACACCATAATCCTAGGAGTAGGACCTGTGTGATGTTCCCTTGTAAAGGTCTCTTCATGTCTTTGCCCACGTGGTCTCCAGACCAATCTTTGGCTATCAATGCATCCAAGACAAAAGCGGGACTCATCGCTGGAGAGGATAGACCTCCATTCCAGCCTCTATTGCCGTCTTTCTCTGCACCATTATAACATTTGAGAGCGGAGGCGTGTGGTCAATGGAACACCTGTAGCTGGATGTTTGGCTCATAGCCAATGTCGTGCAAACGCCTTCTGATGGTTTGTGTCAACACTGGTTGCCGCGCTAGGCTTGGGATGTGATTACTACGCGCCATTCTTCCAATCAGACGATCTGTCCGTGCAGAGGTTCGCCTCCGTGCACCTTTTGCTTTCATCCATTTGTAGTTGTTATCCCAACCTCCGTGACACGCAACGTTGAACAGTGCTGATATCTCGGCCTAGGCGCGTAGCGTCTGCCGGAGTGATAAACCAAGGCCTCTCAGTTTGCAACAAGTAACTGGCACGTCGACAAACAGGAGGCATCACACAATGATCCCCAACCACTTGATCCGATTTTTGAGGTTTATGTGGCTAAAAAATGTTGCTTTCAATCTGGCTTTTATGCCTCCCACATGCCACAGATTGGAGCCAGGTGCTTGAAAATGTGATGATTTTCTGATCTTAGCGACACCGGCTACTTCCTCGATTTGCATAACCTTATGGCTTGTCCTTCTTGGTGTTGCAATTCCAATGCTGAGGAGTGTATAATGTGTATATACTGGCAGAACAAAGTGTGGATGGTTTGGTGGTTCTCTAATCACCATGGATCCATATTATGCCAGTTAGAAAACAATCCTTATTTTAGACCCTATTGACTTCTGTGGCATCAACAAGGATTCGTATTACAGGTCTATTGTCACAAAGGGTCTGTGGACCCACTGGGCCGTACCACCTTGGCGGTATGGCAGCTGGCCAACAGGGTGCAGGTAAATGTATATAGTTCGTATAGGTACCTGTTGCAGCTCAGACAGCAGCAGGGCAGGCTCGGCTAGGACTAGGCAGCAGGCAGACGTCAGGCGAGGTGAAGCAGGTCAGACGTAGATACAGCACGACACGACTTTGGCACAGCACAGTGCTCGACCAGGAAGGTATGGAATGCTAGGAACAGGAACTGGAACAGGTACAGAAACAGGTACAGGTAACACACTAGGAGGCCATCACATATACAAACTAGGATAACACAAGAAAGCTCAGGCGTGGAAGGATGGGGCTGGGACCTTCTTATAGCCCAGGGTGCTCTGAAGCAATCAGCTCAACTACCAACATGCGTGCGCTCTGGCTTCTCAAGTCTGGACTGAGCTCATGAGTGCACCCTGGTGGTCACTGTGGAGCAAGACGGCCGTATGTGCAGACATCTCTTGAGAGAACGGCGTCGACTGGATGGAAGGAGTTTGTGGTCAGCAACCACGGATGTTACAGCTATATTTTTAGTAATTAGTGGGTTCTCAGGTCATTGTTGGGGAAACAGGAATTATTCAGGGTTCAGCAGAGGTGTAACTTGAAGCTTCTGGACCCCAATACAAAATCATTTAGAGGTCCCCCCAACTACCACGTGCCATTTATAATACTGGTGTCTTCTTAAGTGGCAGAGGACTTTGGGCAACCTTAGGCACCAGGGCCCAAGTGTGACTGCTACCTCTGCACCCCCAATAGTTACGCCCCTGTAGAATTTCAATACTTTAAATTGGTAAACGGGGCATACATTGGGCATACATGTATAAATCTTTGACGTCATTGCAAAAATTTGAATGAGCCTGACCACAGCATCTAGGGGTTTCAGGTTACAGGCTGTGATTATTATCAGTATTGATACAGATGTGTCCTCTGTTAAATTTTCTCTTGGATTGACATATCCCGAGATGCGTGGTACGAGACGACATAGGCTCCGATGTAAATAAATGTATACCGATGCCATCCATCGGCCATACATTGCCCATAGGCTCCCATGATAAAACTTATACCTCCGACTGATGCCATTTCTCATTTTTTTTTTACTGGATTGAACAGACGTGAGGAGTGTATTTTATATAGGGGACTTTTCCACCACAGTTCTTTACTTCCAGCTCATTTTAAGCTTTGTGAATTAAAAACCAATACATTACCTCACCTCTGACTATCATTAAATGTAAAGTATAATCCTCTTTACAGCTAATGCCGCTGACAGACTAATGGAAGCCTCAGTCAGTATATTGAGATTTCACATTTGTTTGCTGTAAAGAATGTCCAAATGTATCAGCAAACACCTTGTTTATGGTATTAATAAAGTTTTATTAGTGTAATGCTGCGCTCCTTTCTGGTCTCTGTCACCGTGAATGATATAACTCCTTCATTCCACCCGTGAAGCAAAGTATCTTTCATT
Source organism: Rhinoderma darwinii (assembly GCF_050947455.1). NCBI lineage: Eukaryota > Metazoa > Chordata > Amphibia > Anura > Rhinodermatidae > Rhinoderma > Rhinoderma darwinii. The sequence continues at coordinate 14,891,115 of NC_134687.1, read as the reverse complement.
TTCAGCTTTATGGCAATTTCCAGTCTATAAACATTATTAATATCTGGTGTGACTCTGCTTTATTAGTAGTCGCTGATAGAAAAATCCCTCTCTACAGTTGAATCTCACAAAAAGCAAACCTATTTTACATTGAATTTTCCATATAACTTATGTAATTGACGTTCATATTGCTCCTGCCCTTCCCCCATCAGCATACAGTGCTGATAAATATGCAATGCCCTCTCTTGATCCATTTTATAGTATAGCGCCATTTCAAGTTTAATGGCTTTGTGTGGTTTGCACATTCCTTTTAGCTATTGCGAGACCCTGGCTGCTGGGAACCACAATGGGCAGTGGAGGACCTGGGAGAATACAATGTAAATTCTCATTTAATGAATCGAAAAGGTTTTAATATAGACAATTCTCCGCAGCAGAGAGATGTGTTGCATGCAGCTCTTGGCTCAGGTAAGTAGGGGGGGGGGCACCATTATGGGGACCCCTCTCTAGACTTAAAATGCCATAATGGGGTATTGTACCAAGGGTTGTCTTTAACCCTTTTACTTTTGAAAATGTGGGTCCTGTACTTGCTCACGTAGCTATTTATGAGTTCTGGGATAATTGCTGCAAACAGCTTATACACTGTCACGGCTGTGGGGTATGTGGACCCACTCGGCCAATCCGCCATAGTGGCGAAGCAGCTGGTCAAACAACAGTCAATAACAGTCTCTCGGACATGGGTACCTGGGTAGAAGATCAGGTAGGTACTCGGAGTAGCAGACACGTGGTGAAGCAGGCACAGATGATGCTTGGTGTAGCAGATGACACCAGACGTGGCAGATGAGGCACACACGACTCCCACAATAGGCCTAGGCTCAGGAACAAACACAGTAACAGGATACAGTCTACGGGAAGAAGGATACAGGAACACTGGGAGCAGGATACAACGAAGGGACCATTTGCATAGACGAAAACAGGATTACAGACAAAGCTCAGGAAAGGAGAGGAAGGGCAGAGCCCTTTTTAAAGTCCAGGGTGTTACTGGGTTGATTGGAAAACTTTAGACAGGCGCTGACCCTTTAAGGCCAGGAGTAAGCGCGCTCGCAGCCTACAGGACACAGGAGAGCACTGGAGCCCTGTGTGTCGATGTCTGAGGAGGGAGATGCCGACATGAAGATACAGTCACGCGGTCGCAGCTGCCGGTAAGTGGGACGTGCCGGCGGTCAGCGACCACGGGCATAACATACAAGATATTACATATACATTTCTATATTTTTCCAAACAAATGTAGCTATTTTATTGATCATTTATGGCACTGCAACACCTAAAACTATTCAAAACGACCATTATTTTTAGAAGGCAAATCCCTCAAGTACACTGATAACAAATATACGTATGACTACAATTACTGTATGCCAAATATCTTTCAAGAAAAAACTACATATATCTAAAACAGTTAAGAAACTCTTCCAACTTGTATATATTTTCTTAAACTAGACACTCTTCTGTATTTACAGATTTTAAAACATACTCTAACAAGCAATACTGCTGCAATTTCTGTCCAACTCACAATTTATGACAAAGAAAACGCAGAAAGCATATGAAAATCTCTAATATACAAAAGGTAAAACAACCCCAAAGCCTACTAAACCTAGAAGAACAGAGTGTTCTGAATTTATGGATATACCACATCAGCAGCACATCTCTCTGTGTAAATAGGGAGACGCACTGCCGACATGATAATAATGTTTGGGCACGAGCGATCAGAGTAACATACCCATACATAGCTCCTTGTGAAAGGAGCAAATGAGCACAGATCAACGAGCTGTCTCGTTGATCGGCGGTCGTTTACACGGCCCAGGCTGAGCCGTGTAAGAAGACCTTAAGTGAACCAAAATAGAATCAGAAAACTTCAGATGCTTCAGAAGTAACAATACTATACAGTGCCCAAATAAAATGAGACTACATTGCCTAAATAACAGATACTTAAGTGCCTCCATAATAAAATATTAGGCTGGCCATACTGAGACCGTCCTCCGATACATCAGCTTTCTCGAAAAAACCGAACAGTAATGAAGCGGCTGAGCGCTCACACGAGCAATTCTGCTGCTTCATTTTAGTAATCGGTGGGGGTCTCAGTGCTTGGACCCCCACAAATCCAAACTTCTGACATGTCACTGTGACATGTCAGAAGTTTGTCAAACGTTTAGTTACCCTTTAACTTTAGGATCAGCCACAGTGTGAACGATCAATCGTACATCGGATCGTTTGTATGAACGATCTGACCATCCACAAGCTAGACTAAACTGGAAGTTCAGGGACATAGGGACAGGGACATAGTTAAAAAAAAAAAAAGTGTAATGCAACAGAATGCTCTTGCGCGGAGTGGCCAAATTTAGCTGATCATGCAATGCACGCCTAGTTTCAGCAGACGAAAAAATACAACATTAAAGATCACTTTTTTGCTAGACAGTAGTCCGCTGTTGATTATCCTAATTATCGATTATCACGATTATTATTTTAAAATGATGGTCATCCAACATGGTCAAAATTCTCCATTTTGTCTTATTTTAAGCTCTAATAACACCACTGTACAGTGTCCAAATAACAGCTCATATAGTGCTCAAATAAGAGGGCTCACTTTTCCAAGTCTATCAATTTTGATGCATCAGGAAGTCGTAGTCACATTGTAATGTCTGTAGTCGCTGACAACGAACTCCTCCTATCTCCAGAGATGTCTGCACATGCGGCCGTCCTGTTCCGCAGTGACCACTAGGGTGCGCTTGCGAGCTCAGTCCAGCCATAAAGAGGCTCTGTCATAAAGTGGTGACAGAGCTTCTTTAAGGAGCCAGAGCGCACACATGTGTGAGATTGAGCTGATTGCTCCCAGATCCCCCTGGACTATAAGAAGGGCTTTGCCCCTTCCTGCATTGCCTGAGCGTTGTTTATATCTACCCGTGTCTGTCTTTGCAAATGGTCCCTTGAGTGTTTTCCAGTTTCAGTGATCCCGTTCCTGCTACCTGTATCCTGTATCCCGTGCTTCCGTGTTCCTGTGCTGTACAGATTTGGAGTCGTGTTGTGTCGCCTACTACACCCGCTGTGTTTCTCCGAATCTGTTGTCTGCCTGCTGCCAGAGTTTCATCCGAGCCTAAACTATCGCTACTCTCTGAATTGCCACAGGTACCTTTATCCGAACAATAGACATTGACTTAGTACCCTGTTTGGCCAGCTGCTATACAGCTACAGCGGTACGGCCCAGTGGGTCGACATACCTACAAATCGTGACACACATACTGTACATTATAGCTCATTATACCCTCTGTTGAGGCTTGTTGATGCAATCCTGGCCAAAATATATTGGACTGAAATTTTAGATGGGTAAGTCAACTAATACCCGTCCAGTAAACTTATCCAGATCCAAGCCATAGGTTATATCGATATATCGGAGAGAAGTAAGAGACAGAGAGACCATGCTTGTATACTCAAATATCTTTCCCTGACTTTATTGACAAAAGCAATTACAATATCTTTCAAAAAGATACACTTCAGCCAATCGTTTACAATGTGATGTTGACTCTGGTTAAGCTAACAGCATACAATGAGGAGATGTTTGTCCTTAACCAATCAAGAGCAAGAAAGGCGCCTCACATCTAAAAATAGAATTTTCCATAATGTACCACGTCACCACACACTGACCCCACAGTTGCAATAAACAAACTGTATTCCCAGATGGTATGGGCGGCAGACTCGAAAGAGCTGATAAAAATTTATCTATATTCTCCATAACAAGAAATCTTAACCTTAGCTGAATAATAAAAACATATAATTATTCAGACAATGCACCAGCATGGCTTTACTTCTTTTAAAGAAACAGATGACTCTTCAAACACAAAATAACTTCTTTAACCCCTTCGCACACCCAGACATGCTATTACGTATGGGTGCGGGGGGGGGGGGGGGGGGGTGATGTTTGGAGCGCGCTCCATATGCTGCGGGTGTCTGCTGTATTTTACAGGGGACACCCGGGACTAAAAGCCGGGAGCAGCGGTCGCGCTGTTCCTGGCTGTTTAACCCCTCAAATACTCGGATCAATCGCGACCACAGGCATCTGAGGCGTAGAAAAGAGGGGGCGGCCCCCTCCGACAGCTCATTGCCGCCCCACAGTGAGATCGGGGTTGACGATGGTTGTTATGGCAGCCCAGGGGCCTAATGAAGGCTCACAGGACTGCTTTCACTCTGTCTCTGTTAAGCCCTGCCTGTGGCAGGACTTAACAAAAACCTGTAAAAATTACGATATACTGCTATGCGTTAGTATATTGTACCAGGGATCTAATGATCGCTGGTTCAAGTAACCAAGGAGGGCTAATAAAGTGTGTAAAAATTTATATTAAAAGTTCAACAAACCCCCCTTTTACTAGGGGCGTAACTAGCAAACTTTTGACTAAAAAGCAAACTTTTGACTGGGGCCCCCCTCCCCTGGGTGTCACACAACCCCCCCTTGTAGATAGTGCCTTTTTTACAGCCCCCCCTGTAGATAATGCCATACAGCCCGCCTGTAGATAACGCCATACAGCCCCCCTGTAGATAACGCCATACAGCCCCCTCTGTAGATAACGCCATACAGCCCCCACTGTAGAGAACGCCATACAGTCCCCCCTGTAGATAACGCCATACAGCCCCCTCTGTAGATAACGCCATACAGCCCCCCTGTAGATAGCACCATACAGCCCCCCCTGTAGATAACGCCATACAGCCCTCCCTGTAGATAGCGCCATACAGCCCCCTGTAGATAACGCCATACAGCCTCCCTGTAGATAGCGCCATACAGCCCCCCCTGTATGTAACGCCATACAGCCCCCTGTAGATAGCGCCATACAGCCACCCTGTAGGTAACGCTATACAGCCCCCCCTGTAGATGACGCCATACAGCCCCCCTGTAGATAACGCCATACAGCTCCCTCTGTAGAGAACGCCATACAGCCCCCTGTAGATAACGCCATACAGCCCCCACTGTAGAGAACGCCATACAGCCCCCTGTAGATAACGCCATACAGCCCCCTCTGTAGATAACGCCATACAGCCCCCCTGTAGATAACGCCATACAGCCCCTGCTGTAGATAACGCCATACAGCCCTCGCTGTAGGTAACGCCATACAGCCCCCCTGTAGATAGCGCCATACAGCCACCCTGTAGGTAACGCTATACAGCCCCCCTGTAGATAACGCCATACAGCCCCCCTGTAGATAACGCAAAATGAAAGGAGCGCTGGTCACGTATGCGCACAAGCGTGACCGGCGCTCCATTCATTTCTACAGAGCTGCCGACACAGACCCCGGCAGTCTGAGGTTTCTCATGGAGAACTTCAGGGGACTTTCGGTCCCCCATTCTCCCTATCGCTGCCAGCGATCACACATGTATCCCCTATCCTGTGGATAGGGGGTACATGGCTTTTGTAGGAACAACCCCTTTAATGGCAGAGCAGGGAGATACCTCCCTGCTCTGCCGTAGTGTTCAGTGGCATCGCGCTGTAGTAGCCGTAGCGGCAGCTAGCGGAGCCTCCGGCCATGGTGGGGGCCCATGCCGGCGGGCGACACAGGCCCCCTCATGCCACGGGCCCCGTAGCAGCCGCTACGGCTGCTACAGCGGTAGTTCCGCCACTGCCTTTTACCATTTCCCCCCTAAAGATGTGTAAAAAAAAAAAAAAATAAACAAAATTGGTATAACTGCGTCCGTAAAAGTCTGAAATATTACAATATAGCATTATTTAATGGGCATGGTGAACACCGTAAAAAATGTAAAACGCCAAAATTGCAGTTTTTTGGTCAACTTATCTCTAAAAAATTTTCTTAATAAAAAGTGATTCAAAAGTTATTTGTACCAAGAAATGGTACTGATAAAAACTACAGCTCGTCCCGCAAAAAATGAGCCCTCACATCGCTCAATCGGTGAAAAAATAAAAAAGTTCTGGCTCTCAGAATGTGGCGACACAAAACATTTTTTTGTTTTTAACAAAAAGTTTATTATCAATAATAGTAGTAAAATATAAAAAAAAATCATACAAATTTGTTATCACCGTAATCGTATTGAGCCACAGAATAAAGATAAGTTGTCGTTTTCACCAAAAGGTGAAAGCCATAAAAACGAATCCCAAAAGCAATTGAGGAATCACAGTTTTTTCCAACTTCAGCCCGCAAATAATTTTCTTTTCAGTTTCCCAGTACATTATATGGAACTATAAATGGTATAAAATTGACGGAAAAATAAAAAAGTTATGGCTCTTGGAATGCGGGGAGTGAAAAACGAAAATCAAAAATCAAAAAATGGCTACGTCACCGAAGGGGTTAAGACAAGATGGATACTCCATGCAAGATGGAGTCACATAACCATACTTTCAAGATGGAGTCACATAAACACATTTTACTCACTTTCCCAGGGCTCTTATCTCCCTTGAGAGTTGCGGAGGTCCCTAGATGCGGAGGCCTGTGTACATTTTCCCATATCCCCCCCAATAATGGACTATTTACTGTCTTTACTATTTTTGGGGGTTATTTTAGGGGGAAATGTTCATTTGTCAGATTATCTAACTGAACGATAATAATTGAGCATAAAACTGCCGAATAACAGGGTAAAAAAAAAAAGTCACGTCCGTGCCAAGAGCTAGCATCATATTTTCGTGCATATTTTTTTCTTTCCAGATACTAAATGTCTACGGAGCCTCATGTCCCTCCTGAAAAGCAGGTTGATTAATAATTATCTCTATTCATTGTCACTGTTCTCCAGCTAATTGTGATCAATTCCCATTTATTACCGGCTTGTTAAGTCCTTAAGTCCCATATTAGTGTGATTGTGTCTTGGAATACAAAGCAGTCGCTCGGTTCTTCGGGCTAGAAAGTTCCAACCCATAGTGGTCTTATCATTCGCATCCACTTCAAGTCAAGACCCTTATGTGGACACCAGCAACCTGGTAAACAACAAGTTAAAAAATGACTATTGGAAAAAAAATTCTAAATTATAATTCGGTGCCTTGTGGAAAACATGAATTTCGGTGAACACTAAACCTTTTTGATGACGATTTTATGAAATATTTTTAAACAATGACTGAAATTTTGACTTCTTATAAATTGTATTGATATATGGAGGTCCAGCTTCGGAAACCCTTGTTGATTAGCTGTTCTTGCCAGGGGGAAGCCACATCTGGCATTACATTTGCAGGACAGCCCGGCTGTGGCGCTGTCCGGCAGTGAGGGTCCTCCACACTGTGGGCTGAACTGGGTGAATTCCTGGACTAACGGCACGGACGGCACTGTGACCTTTGGCCCGTCCCCCGATGAGACTCACTGAAACTTGCCGGGTCTTATAGAGCCCTAAGTCCTGCTGAGTCAAAAAACGAGACCTCAAATCAAGCGTTACTTTAAGAGGACCTGTCACCTCTCCTGACATTTTAGTAAATACTTGTATTCCCCATAAAATAACAATTCTGGTGTTCCTCCGTTATTCCTCCTAGAAATGTATGAATAAATTGACAACTGGGTGTTACCTTTCCGCTTGTCAACGAGGCGTGTCCCTACACAGTGCGCCACTGTCAGAACTGATTGGACAGTGTCAGTCTGTGTAGGGACACACCCCCAATTGGTAACTCCCAGTTGTCAATTTAGTCATAAATTTGTAGGAGGAATAACAGAGGAACGGCACAATGTAGAATTGTAAAAAGGAGAGGCGCCGGAATCGTTATTTTATGGCGAGTACAAGAATTTACTAAAATAGACATTTCAGAAAAGCTGACAGGTCCTCTTTAATTTTATAAATACATATTGGGAGAAGTGAATTAGTTGTTGTAAATAGGGAAATATTACAGAATTACAGCGCCGAAAATGACCAGAAAAGGGGATGAGGATATGAAGGATAGAAGGTCCCAGTCAGAAAATCAAATAAAGAGGGGGAAAATCCATCTAAGCATAGAGCGCTTTGGAAATGAAGGAGCTAAAAATACCCAACTGTTAGGCCCCATGCACACGTCCGTATATTTCATCCATAATTACGGTCCGTAATTTCGGTCCCATTCATTTCTATTGGCCACGGACACCTTTCAGTATTTTTACGGAAGGGTGTCCGTGCTGAAAAAAAATTATAGAACCTGTCCTATTCTTGTCTGTAATTACGGCACGGACTCTCCCATAGAAGCCTATGGGCACTTCTGTAAATACGGACGGCTACAGATGTGCATCCGTAAACCGTCCGTATTTACGGAAGCGTTTTCCCATGCAACAAGTTAGTGACATCATTTGCAGCCTCCCTCTTTTTTTACGGATCCGTATATACGGATGAAATACGGATGACTATGGATCCATATTTACGGACAGTATTTCAAGATAGACGAAGATATGGTCGTGTGCATGGGGCCTTAGGAACCTCCGTAGCAGATTTTGCCAAAAATTCTGAAAACAATAGCGCAACATTCAGCGCTCTTTTTTCCAGGTAAAATGACAGACACCAAGACGGAACACGACGGAACCCATTGAAGTCAAGCACAATATTGTGCTCCGTTCTTATGCTCCTATAACAGAACATAAAAATGGTCTTCTTAGTATGTGAACATAGCCTTAGATATGCCTTTGCTATATCTATGTCGACTGAAATGTAATTATTTTATTTATTTAAAACAACAAAAAGAAGATAAAGATATAAAAAAATGACATAAAATATCCCTATAAGTTAATGTTCAAAATGATGATACTCTAGAAAAAAATGACACAAAAAATAATAATGAAAAATAATAAAGCCTATAAAATAAAAATACAAAAATGTTAAAAACATTTAAAGTGCTGTTATTTTGTTCCTTTAAGGTTCACTATTCAATGCAAATATTACACATTAAAATACTACCTCCGCTGTCTACAAAAAACAACTCAAAAGAAACAACAAAAAGAAAACAAAAAAACAAAAAATAAATAAAAAATAAAACAAAAGGCTTATAAATACATATAAAGTGAAAGACCTCTTTAATCTAATGTATACTTTGCTATTATTATATATCCTTGAGCCTAAATCTAAAATAAAATCATATAAAACACAAAGTATGGCAGTCAACTATCAGAAAGACTCTGTATATCATTCTCAAGGTTGTAAGAAGTTTCCTGTATATAGCCAGAAGTTCCGGGAGTTCTGCAGCCTCAGGTATCCCATCCATTACCTCATTTCTTCCCGTCTACAATAGCAAAGTAAAGGCAAGAGCTGAAGATTTTATAGACGGGCTGAATAGTATTCCTGGCAAAGATTTTAACAACTACCACTATCATTGTATGTTATTTTTATCAAGCTCTCGGAAAATGATATGGTCTTGTTTATCTTTTTAATGCTGTTATTGTGCAGAAGAGCCACGGGCCGGATTGTGGGAAGGAAAATATTCTGTAACCCGCCTGGCGCTGAGCGTAACATTCATTATCATCATCGCACCGGGAATTATATAATTAGGATTTTGTACTTATGTCATAAATCATTGCCTGAACTAACATGGACCGGTTGAGGCTGTGTTTATCATTCTTTTGTGGGGCAATTCTTTTTTCACCAACACTCCCCCCCCACAGAAGTTGGACATCATGTCATTTTTTAAATTATGTATCTACCCCCGGGGGCTCCTCTACAAATATATGGCACAAAACGCTTAAATAATAATACAATGAAAGGTTTTTTCTGTAATATTGATGGTCCAGCATCCAACATCCCAGCCATTCAGCTGCATGAAATCTCCACTTCATTGTCAATCCAGACACAGCACCATACATTTGGTTGTGGCTGTGCCTGGTACTGCAGCTAACAACATCTCAGTTCAAGTGAATGGGACTGAGCTGCAGTACCAGGCAGAGCCACAACCAAATTCTTGGCGCTGTGCCTGGGTCAACAATGAGGAGGAGAAGCAGCACCACTGCCTCATTATTGCAGTTGATCGTTGGGACTGATGCCAGTCGAACCCTCAGCGATTAGATATTGATGGCCTATCCTAAGCACACCGTACATTGGTCCTCAAAGGGGTTGTCCCTAATGTACCCTATGAGTCAATTGTGGAGGATCCTCATCTCTTGGCCGGAGTGGAGAGTGGTTACAAAGAGTGTCTCTTGCTCTGGAGGACCTTTCTGGAGGACTACCCAGTGATTTGAATGGTGGCGCTGCATTTCTCCCGGGTTTCCCCACAGAATACAGCTAATGGCTGGGGGTCCAGCAGAGGGACACTTGTAATCGGCATCTTGTCAAGGGACAAGTACAGATCATCCAAAGTGATGTCACCTTTACTCGAATAAACAAGCCTCTGTCAGATAACCCCTTTGAAAAAAATTGCCCAGCCCAATTCAACTTAATGCTGCAATACCAGACGTAGCCCATGGACAAGAGTGGCGCTGTTTCTGAGGGGAAAAAACAACAGACTCTTTATTCCATTCCTTGACAACCCCTTCAATACATTCGTCATTCATGTAATACGGAGCAGCGACAAAAAATGCTGCAAAATACCACATGTGAACCTGGACTAAGATAACACTGCCTGACTTCTCGCCTCATTCTCGCAGTTGTGATTCTGAATTATGTTCCGTCTCGTCGTATCCATTACCCTCTGGTTGAATTCACGACGTTCTTCCTCCAGTTTTTGAGACGACCGTGTGATTTTTTGAGCCGTTCTCTGGTTTTCAGGTTCACGTGTTTCACTTAACAGAGACTATGCAGGAATTTAATTGCTTTTTCCCCGGCGCCTTGTGATTGGACCGCACTCATTGTTCTCCAATTTACTCGTTGAACTGTGGCTGTTGTTGATCGTGTTCTTTTTTGCTCCTTTAATGTTCAGTTTAATTCTCTGAACACTGACGGCGCTTTTAATATCCGGCATGAGACGATCGTGGCTTATTAGGGTATTGGAGACGGTACAGTAGCATCTTGTCATTTTATAGACTCTTCTACCTCTTGTTCTTGTAATACGGCAAAGACAGGACAATAGGAAATGACACTTTTGAAGAACAATGGTTGACACACAAGAAAAACTCCCGCAGCAGAGGTTCGTTGTCGCTTTAAAAAACAAATTTTAAACCTCATTCGTGGCGGAGTTCAGATGTGGCGGAATTCTACTGCGGACAATCCCCAGCTGCCATTTTTTCCATTGGCTTCTTTACCTTTTTAGGTTACTTAGTTTAGACTGTGGAGCATTTTCCCTCCGCAGCATGCTCAGTCTGTTGCGGAGAAGTAGTGGATTTTCACTGTGGACTTCAACCTTTGCAAGGCAAAGGCTAATATCTGCGGCAAGTAAGCTGGGATATCCGCCACGTCTGAATTAACTGTCTAAGATGCAAATTTTTCTGCAGATTTATTGCGTAATTGCGGCGAAATTACAGCAAAATCTGAAGCGGAACTTTTCCGTTACGTCTGAACGTGGCCTAATAAGACATGCTACTATACCAATGGCAGACCTGGGGGCCTCTGTTAAACTCCTTAGGTGCAGCAGGTGCCGGCGGTTCGCAGAAACAACCGATGAACTGTGACGCACTAATACAGAATTCAACACGAAGGGGTTAAAATGTCTCGTGATTGGAGATTTAAGTGATGACAAGTTTGCAGCAGTAGTCATTCACCATCTTAATCTATGGTATTAGTCAGGTTTTACGAAAAATACCTTAAAGATAGTGTACTGATCTTGTGGGGGGCTGTAACCCGTCCACTCATGTGATGATGTTCGTGAGGACAGGACTGCAGGAGGAAAATGGGGACAACTGGGAGGTCACAGACTGAGAGTTATATGGTGGAAGGAACTGGTTTCTTAGCAGCACAGAGTATTTCAGGAGAGGTGTGCTGATCTTGTGGGGGGCAGTGACCGGTCCACCCATGTGGTGATGTTAGTGAGGACAGGACTGCATGTGATGGGGCAGTATCATGATGTGAGGAGAGGGATGGAGACAAGTGGGAGATTACAGACTTATAGTTCTTTAGTGAAAGGAGCAGGATCTACAGCAGCACAGAGTATTTCAGTAGTGGAGTGTGGTGATCTTGAATATTAGTGAGGACAGGGGTAGAGTCATGATGTGAGGAGGGGAATGGAGACATGGGGGGCCACATGTCAGAGTGTCACAGTGGGACAGTTGAAGCAGCACAGAGTATTTAAGGAGAGATGTGTGCTGGTAGCCAGTCCACGGTTATATTTTGAGGAGGGGAAGTGTTACAAGCACATAGACACTACACTACACCCTACATGACGGAAGGTGACGGATAATCGGCAGCATAACCTGGGTTGTTGTGTCCATTTCTCAAAACCTTTGTGTGATACAAAGTGTGAGGTTACATTATAGAAGATTCAGCTTATCATGGACGTCACTTTTACATAAAACCCGCTAATCTCTCCTAGTTCCCAGCCCGTGTTCCTCTGCAGTGTTTGTCAGGTGTATTACGTTCACGCTATTAGAGAGATTTTAATGTGAATAAATTGTGCGCTTTGCTGCGGGTCTCTTGTCTCCGCTGTATTTAATTGCTCACTCTGTAAGTGAAGAGAAATTCAGCCTCGCAGCTCCCGTCTATAGACACCATGATTAATGCTGAACCACGCCGCACCCATCTATATGTATATACATCAACATGGCAGCAAGACCAAAGTTAGATGACTCACAAGTACACACACACACACACACACGCACACACACTTCAGACAAGCGTATACACACACATATACACATATATACACATACATACAAACTCACAAATGCACGCATATACACACACATACACACACACACACACACACACACACAAACACACATATATATAAACACACACATAAACACACACAAAGCACAAACACACATATACACACACACATATATACATACACTACCGTTCAAAAGTTTAGGGTCACTTAGAAATTTCCTTATTTTTGAAAGAAAAGTACAGTTTTTTTCAATGAAGATAACATTAAATTAATCAGAAATACACTCTATACATTGTTAATGTGCTATATGACTATTCTAGCTGCAAACGTATGGTTTTTAATGCAATATCTACATAAGTGTATAGAGGCCCATTTCCAGCAACCATCACACCAGTGTTCTAATGATACATTGTGTTTGCTAACTGTGTTAGAAGGCTAATGGATGATTAGAAAACACTTGAAAACCCTTGTGCAATTATGTTAGCACCGCTGTAAACAGTTTTGCTGTTTAGAGGAGCTATAAAACTGACCTTCCTTTGAGCTAGTTGAGAATCTGGAGCATTACATTTGTGGGTTCGATTAAACTCTCCAAATGGCTAGAAAAAGAGAGCTTTCATGTGAAACTCGACAGTCTATTCTTAGAAATGAAGGCTATTCCATGCGAGAAATTGCCAAGAAACTGAAGATTTCCTACAACGGTGTGTACTACTCCCTTCAGAGGACAGCACACACAGGCTCTAACCAGAGTAGAAAGAGAAGTGGGAGGCCCCGCTGCACAACTGAGCAACAAGACAAGTACATTAGAGCCTCTAGTTTGAGAAATAGACGCCTCACAGGTCCTCAACTGGCAGCATCATTAAATAGTACCCGCAAAACGCCTGTGTCAACGTCTACAGTGAAGAGGCGACTCCGGGATGCTGGCCTTCAGGGCAGAGTGGCAAAGAAACAGCCACATCTGAGACTGGCTAATAAAAGGAAAAGATTAATATAGGCAAAAGCACACAGACATTGGACAGAGGAAGATTGGAAAAAAGTGTTATGGACGGACGAATTGAAGTTTGAGGTGTTTGGATCACACAGAAGAACATTTGTTAGACGCAGAACAACTGAAAAGATGCTGGAAGAGTGCCTGACGCCATCTGTCAAGCATGGTGGAGGTCATGTGATGGTCTGGGGTTGCTTTGGTGCTGGTAAAGTGGGAGATTTATATAAGGTAAAGGGGATTTTGAATAAGGAAGGCTATCACTCCATTTTGCAACGCCATGCCATACCCTGTGGACAGCGCTTGTTTGGAGCCAATTTCATCCTACAACAGGACAATGACGCAAAGCACACCTCCAAATTATACCAGAACTATCCAATACAAATATTCTAGCTGTAATGGAGTGGCCAGCGCAGTCACCAGATCTCAACCCCATAGAGCTGTTGTGGGAGCAGCTTGACCGTATGGTACGCAAGAAGTGCCCATCAAGCCAATCCAACTTGTGGGAGGGGCTTCGGAAGCATGGGGTGAAATTTCTCCCGATTACCTCAGCAAATTAACAGCTAGAATGCCAAAGGTCTGCAGTGTTGTAATTGCTGCAAATGGAGCATTCTTTGGCGAAAGAAAAGTTTGAAGGAGAAAATTATTATTTAAAATAAAAATCATTATTTCTAACCTTGTCAATGTCTTGACTATATTTTCTAGTCATTTTGCAACTCATTTGATAAATATAAGTGTGAGTTTTCATGGAAAACACAAAATTATCTGGGTGACCCCAAACTTTTGAACGGTAGTGTACACAGGCACACTCATGTGCACACACACACACACACACACACACACACACACACACACACACACACACCTGTAGAACCAGCCTTGTGTGGAGCCACAACACAGTGTATAGTGCCATACTGTACCACTATTTGAATCCAATTTCATACGACGGTAAATAGAGTTTTTTTTCTGTATAAATCCGAGAAAACAATTGTGGCATTGTCACGTTGGGTACGTGGACCCACTAGACCGTACCGCCTTGACGGTATGGCAGCTGGCCAACAGGACACAGGTCACAGTCTATAGTTTGTATAGGTGTACTTGTGGTAGCTCAGACAGTAGCAAGACAGGCTTGGTTGGGACTAGGCAGCAGGCAGGCTCCAGGCGGAGTGTAGCAGGTCAGGCGTGGTATGCAGCACAGCACGACTTCAGCTCAACACTGTACTTGACCATGATAGCGCGGGATACAGGTTACAGGTAGCAGGGAACGGGAAACACTGGGAACTGGGAAACACTAGGAGACCATTTGCTTAGACAGACTAGGGTACGACAACAACGCTCAGGCATTGCAGGGAGGGGCACAGCCCTTCTTATAGCCCAGGGTGCTCTGGGAGCAATCAGCACCACCTGTGTGCGCTTTGGCTCCTTAAGTCTGGACTGAGCTTGCGAGCGCACCCTGGTGGTCACAGTGGAACAGGACGGCCAAATGTGCAGACATCTATGGAGAGAAGGGTGTCGACTGGATGGAAGGAGTTTGTGGTCAGCGACCACGGACGTTACAGGCATGTTCCATCAGACGGTGTATTACAGAGCTGTTCTCCCCATAATCCAAGACAGGTGCATCAAAGGTCTAGAAGATGCTGGATTGTAGGAAATTTATGATAGATAAATACAGTGAACTGCACATTATCACTTCTTCAATTCAGGTAAATATTCACCTGTGAACACTATTTTAGTTTTATGTTCCCAATTCTGCTCTGATTAATTTTATAATATATATTGGGGGTCGGAGCTCTGTTTTTCTGTCACAGAGGTCCTGATCCCCTGATTACAATCATATATTCATAAATGATAAAAGTTAAATGACAAAATTCCTACCACTAGGGGGAGCTGTCAACAAATGAATTTGTATAGCTCTCATTAAATGTATTTAAATCTGTATACATCTGTATTAATTTATCTCCCCCTAGTGGCAGCTACAGGAAATCAGAAACTTATCCTTTACCTCTATAACCATGTGAAAAGAAGCAGCAGGAACAGGTAAGTTCCAGATCCTGTCTCACATGAGCCCCATAACAGTGGTGTACCCGGCCTCTATAGTAGGCACACATCTGAGCCAACAGTACCAGTACCAGTACCATAAAATAGGTCTATGGGGGAAAAAAGAGGGTCCTATGGGCGAAACGCGTGACCCACTGGTCTCTTTCACTAAGCGTTTCATAGGACCAGAGACAGAACATCCTCCTGACATTTATATTAATAAAAAGTCTTTATACCTGGATAATTGATCTCCACCCACACAGTATCGTGCTAATGATAGGTCTTTCTAAATCACAAAAAATCAATCTGTAAAATACAGTACGCGTTCTTCCAAAGCTCCAAAGAAAATAGAGTTGTGTCTGTATCTAAGGTAATTTGTACGACTGAAGGAACATATAATGAACGGGTATAAAAGAATATTATATTACTCAGCTATTGTTCCCTCAAATACCTCACCTGGAGGATAATAACTACACACAAATAAGAAAGGAACAGCAAATTCTTTTATCCTCTGATTGTTGTTTTCATATAAAGAGCCGTGTTGAGTGGTTTGTTCAGTTCGGTTCTTTTCTTCTCTTCTAAATACCACATAATTAAAAAAGTGCTCGTCATCGGGGGACGCTGGTCATTTCAAGTGCTTTACTTCTGTCATATTCGCAGTTCTGAAGAAGTAAGACACCTGCGGCTTAGAGATGAAGACAGAATTTTTTTGACAATCTACTGTTCTGCAGCCAGGGATGGTCAAACCAAAAAAGTCTACAATGTAAGTCTTAGGCTACATTCACACAAGCGTATCAGATTCACACGCGTGAAAAATGAGCGTGTATCTGGTCCGTGGTGTGTGGCGATATCCATCAGTGTGCTTTGCGAGTGGCCTGCGTTATTCACGCTCCCGCAAAGCACATCTTATTTTTATCCGTGTGCGGTGCGTGATTTTCACGCACCCATTGACTTCAATGGGCGTGTAGGTGCGTGAAAACTCATGCATGTGTGAACGGCCCCATTGAAATAAATGGGTAAGTGTGCTGCACGTGATTTCCATGCGCAGCACACGGACGGTAATCACGTTCGTCTGAAAGCGCCCTTAGGCCGGGTTCACACGTAGTGTAAATACTGCAGATTTTCCACAGCGGATTTCATTGTCGAAAATCCGTAGCATAATACAGTAGCAGCTCAGTGGATGAGATTTGAAGAAATTGATATTTTTTGTTGCGGGTTTTCCCGATTGAATTCAATGGAAAGGTAAAACCCGTAATAAATAGCAGATGTTGCGATATTTGCGGCAGAAAATCTGTGATTCTGCCGCAAAAATCACGACTCAGATAAAATAAATCTTATACTTACCTAGAATTCTGTGCTTCTTCGTCCAGGCCGGCCTCCTGGGATGACTTTTCATCCCATGTGACCGCTGCAGCCAATCACAGGCTGCAGTGGTCACATGAAATGAAATGTCATCACAGGAGGCTGGGCTGCAGGATGGCAGAAGGATGCGTCGCCATGCCTACGTATGTATGAAACGTTATGTTTTCCGCAGCGGAGAAGCTGGCCGTAAAAAATGAAAGCATAATTTGGTGAAGTGTTTTGGCAGGAATTCCATGCTGCGACCAGGTAGGATACACTGTGTACTTTTACGCAGCGTGTCCGTGCTGTGTGAACATAGCCTTACACTGTCGAGGACATATTTAATACATCATGACTTTAAACGCTCGCCCCAACTTCAATATTAAGCCCAGAACCTTTCAAATGATACGAGACTCAAAATTCGGGGATCAGCACTCGTTTGATGTCATTGAGCAGGTACTGCGTGTCTGTAGCGGAGGGGGAACTGCAAGTGAGAGCAAGAGGAAAGATCATAAAATGTCGCTTCAAACTTACCAATATTTCAATTCCCCAAAACAGGACATTTTAAGCCTGCTCCGCCCAAGTATCCCCCCCAAGAAGCTGGACAGGCCCAGGTACCAGCCTGATCCAGTGTGAGAGAAGCATCCTACCCCTACTTAGGCCATCCGACGAGCCACTGCCAGAGACTGTTAGGCCCTTTTCACACTGAGTTTTTTTGCCGGCGAAAAAATCTGCCTCAAAATTCCTTCAGGAAAGTTTTTGACCTGCCGGCAGAAGACTTTAATATAGTTTTTCATGGAGTTTATTGGCCGTGCCATTGAGCGCCGCGGGCAAAAAACATTGTGAAAACCGCTTTCTCTGCCGCCCTTTGATGTCAATGGGAGGTCAGAGACGGAAACGCCTGAAGAATGGGCATGATGCTTCCAAAAACGACCCGCCTACATTTTCGGACCTTTTTTTGGCATCAAAACCCGCGCCAACAAAAACTTTGTGTGAACAGGGCCTTAGAGAGCATTTAAAGGGGAACCATTGTAAATAGTTGTCAGTAAGAGACTGTAGCTAAGAATCATGCCCATTGTGGAACCAGCAAGCGTATTGTGTCTAAGTAAATAACCGCCACTAGAGATGGGCAAATCAGCCGTCCAATTGGTTTCGGTCTAAAAACATTCACTGCGAGTTGCAAGTGCCCCGATTGCCCCGAAAGCTCGCGGCTGACACTTTGATGTCTTCTAGGACTGTATCCTACCTCTTTTAAGCTGTTTAACGCCATGCCAACATTGTAATGTCCTCCACTTATACCCCCAATGAATGGCTGTGCTAGAGGGAGGGTTAACCGCAGCACAATTTGGGAAGGCAACCTGTACGGCATTATGAAGAAGCCCGTCTGAGGTCATGCGATCCTTTTTCTAATCTGTAAAATGCGCACGCCGCAAACCCCAAAGGTTTCAGATTTCAAGTTGCTGCATTTGGACTGTGTCCATCTGCCATTTTTCCACGTCATCAAAGTACCTGGTGCCCCCAGGGTGTTGCCCCTGGTCTACATTACCACTTGGTTACATCAAAATGGTGCTGTGAATAGGATGTAGACCCTGGCCCACCGGTACCTTTGAGCCAATAATTTCCAGCCTGATCCTAAAGAAGAACACATTTTCCTGTTCCTTGCTCCCCATGCTATTCCTCTTCCAGTGCTGATGTCTGTCACTAAAGATTTGCATTGGAGAAGCATGTCTATATGGCAGGAGGACGCTGTTAGTGATTGTTTTTTCTGTGACACCACTGGGCATTGGCATATCTGCCAAAAATTTTACCACCTGCAGTCAGAAAATGGAACCACCTTAATTAAAGTAATCAACTCACGAACTGTGCACCGCTTCCTGCCCCCTCCTGATATTACATTATTTTAAAAAAAAAAAGTCAAAATTACTTAACCTGTGATCAACAATCTAGTACTACATGCCGGCCACGAGCTTCATCTTCTGCCACCCAGACATAGAAATGCTGGTAGTGTCTAAGAATATACAATCCAGCACTTCAACCCACTAAGTGGCAACGTTGAATCTCGAGAGTGTGCCTTGTTCCCTGTTGCTAGCTTGTGACCCTGCTATGGCACCCCACCAACCTGGGACAACCTTTTAGGAGAGAACAACTTTTGTTAGTGTGGAGAGAGAGGAACCTAGTGCATAACTTGAATTAAATTAAAGCTCCTGGGCCCCAGTTCAAAATCGGTAACAGGGCCCCTGATCTACCATGCACCATTTATAATACTGATGTCTTATGTGGCAGAGGGAGTGTTGGGTGCCCTCAAGTCTTAGGGCCAGGTGTGACTGCTATCGCTGCATCCTCTATAGCTATGGCCCTGGGACTAACTCTTATAACACTTCTCACCGGAGGAGTGGATCCTCTAAACCAAAATCGATGTGGCGCTGGCTAAACTGGTGTGTAAGGAATCTCTCCGTTCTTCACCCTTGACCTTCGCAGGGAGGTATGGACTTTCCCAGGTCACGCTCCTCATAATAGTCACCAATTGGTTTTGGGTATGCTGTAGCGGAGTCAGGAACGTAGCCAAGGGGTCGTCAACAGAAGTCAAGAAGTAACAAGCTGGAGGTTGAGACAAAACTGAAGTCAGATTTAGGAACAATAACCAAAAACAGGGAGTATTTGATCTGCAGGCAAGAGATTCAAGGAAGTCTCCGCTATAAATGAGTCGTTAGGCCTGAAGTCATCAGTGGCCGCCGGTCGTTATGGCAACTCAACATGGTTGAAAAATAGGATGAGGAAGCTGGAGCATCACTAGAGCAGGGGCAGCAAAGGAGGTCGCAGCTGGTGCCATGGCCATTTACTGGAACTCGGCGCTGGACCCGGGAGAGTTGTGGAATTGCCCCAAGTTACAGATGCCCTTACTCTAGACCTGGAGGTCTGAAGGACTACCTAATGAATAATTGCAATTGAAAACTCTGGTTTTTGAAGAAAAAGCCTCAAAATGAACACAATATCCCCCTCTGATATTCTGTTGGGTTCATGTCGATGGTGGGCTCCTTAGTCTGAAGAGCTGATTTAGCTGAGATCCCACATGGAGTCAACAAGGTGGTCAATGATGAAGTAAAGTAGTGGCTATGAAGGATCTTTTTTCATCCTACTTTATATAATAAGTCTCATCCATCTGGCGCAAACTGACTCAGGCTTTTGGATTGACCCTTCTTTTTGATGCACCGGATATCATTTATTATGGATACATCTGAGCGACCAATAGAGAAATCCCATCGTAACGTTGCTTCTTTTCTCGTTCTTTTTCATGGTATTTATTTTTCATATGGAATGTTTCTAGCGGTAATGCAACACAGCTGATTGTGAATGTTCATTTTAAATACCCGACATAAAAAGCAGCAATGTCATAAAATAATATAGCTGATTGCTACGGGCAGATGGTGATGTATTGCAGGAGCAAGTTAACGTTTTAATAATACTAAAAGCAAGAACATTGCTGGAAACTACTGTATCATAACACTGATGCTTCGTTTAATGTCAGACTATATCTGCTCTAATCTACTGACTTCAAATGTTTGACGAGAAAAATACTTTCGCTTATCGCAAAAGACGCAGGTAAAAAAAAATATGTTTTGGCAATAAAATGATTGAGGGAATCTCGTAAACCGTGTTCAATGCCAAGTGACCAAATTCAATTACGTACTCATTACTCATTCCAAATAGATATTCCTGCCAGACTATTTTATTAGTGAGCAGGTGTGTACTAGAGTTAAAGAACTAAATGCAAAAATAGAGCCCCCCCCCCTCCTTGTGCTTGATTATAACTCCAATCATCCATCTCGGGACAGGACAAGTGGTGCGTCTTCTCTGGCCTCTTCTAAATATTTGTAGAAGCAAAGGATGGTTTGAGGCCTAGATCTGTAACACATCCCCTTGTTTGCGGACATTATCATGTACATGAAGAAGAGGAGCCTCGCCATGGCTCATACAGCCCATTGAGTAGGTGCCAACCTTAGTTGAGTCCCCACTCCGCAGATTCCCTAGTGTCACGATCTAGGGGTATGTGGACCCACTAGGCCGCTCCGCCGTAGCGGAGAGGCAGCTGACCAAGTCACAGTCTAGGCAAAAGTCTATGCAAGTTCGTAGCACAAGGGTACCTGAGATAGTCCAGATGGTGTCAGGGGCTCTGGCACAGATGGGGCCTATTTGTGGCCTCTTGCGCTAGACGTGGCAGATGGTATCAGGAATGGTAGATGACGCCAGACGGAGTGTATACCAGCAGGCGTAGCAAGTTGCGCCAGATGTGGCGGATGATACCAGGAATGACAGATGACACCAGACTTGGTGTATACCAGCAGGCGAGGCAGGCTGCACCAGGCGTGGCGGATGATAACCGGGATGACAGATGACACCAGATGTGATGTATACCAGCAGGCGTGGCAGGTTGCGACAGACGTGGCGGATAATATCCAAGAGTGGTCTATAACAGCAGGCGGCACAACACGGCTCCAATACTAAACAGGCTTGGGAACAAGACACAGCACGGGATACAGGATACAGGTAGCAGGGCACGGGAACACTGGGAGCAGGAAGACACTAAGGGACCATTTGCAATACGAACATGGGAAAACTACAACAACGCTCAGATAAGGAGTGGAAGGGCAGGGCCCTTTTTTATAGTCCAGGGAAGTCTGGGAAATAATTAAATATGCATGTGCTGGCCCTTTAAGGCCGGGAAGCAGGGCACGCCCCCTCTCGCGGCCATTGCAGAACATAGCGACCGGATGCGCTGACGTCTCTGGGGAAGGAGACGTCGGCCACAGAGAGGAGGTCTGCGGTCTGCAGGTAATGGAAGGCTGTGGTCCGTGACCGTGGCGATTACACCTAGCAATTCCATGGGCTACATTTATATGTGCATATAACCTTGGTTAGCAGTAACCGATGTATGCAGATACTCATTGTATTTTAAAATGTCATCACATTTGTCTAGGTACAGTCTGCACAGGTATTAGGTTGAATTCATTGCCAAACATTCCTCCTTAACTCCTTAACGCCGAAGGACGGATATATCCGTCCTCAGCAGCTGCTAGTTCGCGCAGGAGGACGGATATATCCGTCCTGTGATGGCGCGGGTACTGAGACTGTACCCACGCGATCAGCGGCAGGAGCACGGCTGTTATACACAGCCTGGCTCCTGCTGCAACTGCCGGAATCGAAGCGCGCGCCGATTCCGGCAGTTTAACCCATTAAATGCCGCTGTCAATAGTGACAGCGGCATTTAATGTGTTTGACAGAGGGGGGAGCTCCCTCTGTCACCCGATCGGCGCCCCCGCAAACAAATCGCGGGTCGCCGTCGGGTTTCCATGACAGCCGGGGGTCTAACAAAGACCCCCAGGTCTGTCTTCAGCATCTGCCTGTTAGGCGATGCCGGAGGCATGACCTAATAGATTGCCTGTCAGTTTTACACTGACAGGCAATAATGCTTTGGTATACTTATATATGCGATCGGCACATCGCATAGTGAAGTCCCCTGGTGGGACTAAAAAAAAAAATGTAAAACAGTTAAATAAAGTTTGTGAAAAAAAATAAAAAATAATTACAGTCAAAGTCAAATAAAACTACTTTTTTGGCCCAAAAAGTGGTTTTATTTAGTAAAACGGTCAAAACAAATCACACATACACATATATGGTATCCCCGCGATCGTAACGACTTGACCAATAAAATGAACATATTAATTAAACCGCCGGATGAACGGCGTCCAAAGAAAACGCCAAAAACAACGTCAAAATTCTCTCTTTTCTCCCATTCCCCCCATAAAAAATAAAATAAAAGTTAATCTATAAGTCCTATGTACCCCAAAATTGTACTAATAAAAACTACACATTGTCCTGCAAAAATCAAGCCCATGTACGGCCACATCGACGGAAAAATAAAAACGTTACGGCTCTTGGAATGCGGCGATGCAAAAACAAGTAATTTTTTTCTAAAAGGGTTTTTATTGTGCAAACGTAGGAAAACATATAAAACCTTTACATATTTGGTATCCCTGTAATCGTGCCGACCCATAGAATCAAGTTAACATGTTATTTCCGCTGCATAGTAAACGGCGTAAATTTATAACGTGAAAATTAATGCTGGAATAGCTGCTTATTTTAAATTCTCTCCTAAAATAAAGTTAATAAAAGTTAATCAATATGTTATAAGCATCTAAAAATGGTACAATTACAAAATACAACTCGTCCCGCAAAAAACAAGCCCTTATACGGCTATGTCGACGGAATAAAAAAAGAGTTACGACTCTTGGAATGCGACCGTGAAAAAACAAAAAATAATCCTTGGTCATTAACGTACAAAATGGCCCGGTCATTAAGGGGTTAAAGGGACTGACTACTTTGGCCAATTCAGTTTTGTTAGATGAGTCCTTTGTTGATCACATAGTATAGCACTATTGAAACCCTCAGCTGCACTCTATAGGTACTGCTTTTGGGTATATTATACCTTTCTAAGCCGGCAATTTTAATACTGAATTTTAATAATTCAATATAATAGATCAGTTGATCTTCTTGCTTCTTGCCCTTCTTTTCCCCATTTATTTCCCTTCCCTTTCCATTTGTTCAAGATGAGTGGAGGAATTATTCCAACGGATATCGCGAGCATCTGGCAGTGAACTTGCTTTGGAGGAATGACGAACTCTACAAGAGAGTGCCAAATTCCATCACCATCTTCACTGATCACAAGAACCTGGAATATCTTCAGTCTCCCATAGGCACGTTAGGCACTTTTGATTTCTTCCTTACCTATTGGCAGAACAGATGATCTCTCCAGATCCTTTGATCCCTCTGACTCTCTCCTTGAAGACCCAGAACTCATTACTGACTCAAACTGTATCCTTGTGATGACTACAGTTTCTCCTGAAAATCCCCCAAGAGGACGGTCCTTTGTACTTCCTGCCCTGCACCCCAAAATATTGTCCTGTCAGGTCATCCGGGAGTCAAATGCACCCTTGATAATCTCTTTTGGTGAAAACAAGATGTCAAGGATTGTTTCTCTTTGTACCATATGTGGTCAGTCTGAACTGCCCTAAGGGCCTTCTCTAGCCACCGCGTATCCCTACCAAACCTTGGATAGAGATCTTGATGGATTTCATTATTGATTTGCTTTGAGCTGAAGGGTTTACCATCATGTGTGTGTGTGGTAGTGGATCGATTCTCTAAAATAGCTTACTTCGTACCTGGGAATCCGACCAGGAAAGTCCATGCCTCCTTTCGGGTGTTCAGGGTGAAGAACGTCCAGATTCCTTAGACACCGCAGCTCAGATAAGCCAGCTTCAAACCAACTGCGGCTCTGAGGAACCTCTTCTTTGGTCAGGAACGTAGCACTTATGCTATTCTAGAATATTTCCACTGAGCAGTTTTGGGTGGTGATTTTCGAAACATAGCAAATTACTACCTTGTTTTTGCTTAGATTGTAGGATTTGTTGTTCATGGTGCATTGACGTGTGACTGTAAAAAAATCATGTTTTGTGCGATCTATGTGCCGTAAACCTAATAGGAATAATGCTTTAAATGGCGGTTATATTAAATTAACATTGCCAGTCTAATTATATCAGCCACGACCGTCGTGAAATCTCTTTGTTGATGCTTTTCCAAACTTTTTGGTTGTTGAACACAGCGCAGATCTGCAGCAAAACCCGGGATTTGGTTTTCAAGTTAGAAGTGTGTATTGATGGGACAATAAAATCTAAGCACTGGCACTCAAAAGCCCTTCTGTGCACTTTATGTGTCTTTTATAATTTAACATATCTTCTGTTTCTTCTATTTTCACTTTTCCAGACACAAGACAAACTCCACATAAAACGGTAGGAAACACAGAGGCAGCTGTGCGGATGTGACGGCTTTCTTCTCTCCTCATTCTTCCGCTCAACAATATATTTGGAAAAAGCCATTAGTTAAAATGAAAGAGATGATCAAATAGTTCATTGCAGTTTACATACCGCCAATAATATTTTTGTGTTGAAACGGAATCGAGATGACCCTTTTTTATTTTTTATACTTTTTTTACTTTTTTATGTTTTCATTTTTGTGGTTTTACACATGTACTTTTTTTTATATTGTTTTATGATAGATTTAGATTCCGTTCTTAAAAAGGAACCTGGTACCTCCATTATGCTGCCCTCACCACTGCGGTCAGTCACTTATATGCTAATGTTAAGCCATTTTGGGGAACTTACTCTATAATGTTTGCATCGCGCTGCAGATGAGTCAGGAGTATTTATGAGCTGTTGCTCCCCCTACCCGGCCAAATCTGATTGACAGAATTTCCCCTAGTACTGTGCATAGAGAGAAATCTGTATGATGTTTATATGTCCTAATAGGCCATATGGACAAAGGTTGTTGTCGCGAGACAACTCTTTTAAAGTGCAGTGTTCGGCTTTTTCTGGCGCTGCCATAGAGAATAATGGAGCGGCAGTGCGCTTGAGCAACCTGCTGCTCGGTTCAAGCTTGGGATTCAGGCAACTTCGGGCTCGCCGTTCTCGGAAACGGTGGGGGTCCGAGCTGTCGGACACCCACCGATCAACAAGTTACCCCTTACACTACGGATAGGGGGTAACTTGTTGTAGCCGGAATACCCCTTTAACTTCTTCCTGTCCCATGACATTTATATCATGGTTGGGAAGTGGTTCACGTAAAATGCTATACTTTTACGCCAAACAGGTGGTGCGGGCTCAGGAGTTTGAACCCACATTATGCATAGCCGGAACCAGCTGTGATATACTTCCGGGTCCGGTTGCAACGCCCGAGATCAGAGTTAGCTAGTTCCGATTCCCGGTCATTTAACTCCTTAAATGTCAATAGCCCACCGAAACGTGGTTATAGGGTGCGGATGGGTAGCTATGGCAACTGGGGGCCTAACAATGCCCTCCTGGTCTCCCATGTACAAACGTCTATCATTTAAGGCCTAATAGGTAGACTGTTAGTGCAAAACTGATAGCTATTATACACTGCACTACATAAGTAGTGCAAAATATTATAACAGAAATCACAAGTCAAGATTTTGCAAAAAAAAATGTTTCAAATAATAAAAGCAAAAAACATATTTTTTCCCTGATCAAGTCCTGAATTATTGGAAAAAAACGGAAAAACACTACACACCATTGGTATTGCTACGTTCGTAATAACCTGAACTATAAAAATATCCTGTTATTTATCCTGCCTGGTGAACGCCGTAAAAAATGAATTAAAAAACAAAGTCAGAATTGCTTATTTTTGGTCAAAAAAACTTTCATAAAAAGTGATCAAAAAGTTGCATGTAGCCCAAAATGGAACCAATAAAAACTACAGCTCGTCCTTCAAAAACAAGCCCTGACACTGCTCCTGCAGTGATTGTTCGGGCTCAGATCACCATAACATATCTGTGCGTCCTGGCGGCGTAATGTAAGCCAAACCATGTTGTGCAATTACGTCACAGTGGCTTAAGGGGTTAAATCTGAACCTTCATTTTTTATTTCTATCGTAAGAAAATCTATCCTAGTCATGTCCACACAGGTGCATGGCTTGTTACAGGTACAGTTCAGTTATCAGAGCTCTGCCTTGTAACGAGCCATGCACCTGTGTGATCATCACATGACCAGGACAGATTATCATCCTTTGGAGAACAACTCTAAGGCCGGGTACCCACATAGTGTAAGCGCTGCAGAATTTCCGCAACATTTACAGTAGCAGCAAAGTGGATGAGATTTCGTAAATCTCACGCTGCGGAAAAAAAACGCAGCATAAACATTAATAAATTGACCTGCGGGACAGAATTTAATTCCGCAGCATGTCAACTTATGCTGTGTTTTTGTGGATTTTCCGTTGCGGGTTTTCCCCATTGAGATCAATGGGGATACAAAACCCGCAACAGAAAGCCAAGTGTTGCGACTTTTGCGCCGTATTCGCAGTGATTACGCTGCAAAAATCGCAACTACGTTAAAAAAAATCATACTTACCCAGAACGCCCTCCTTCGTCTTGCAGTCCGGCCTCCTTGGATGACAGTTCATTCCATGTGACCGCTGCAGCCAATCGCAGGCTGCAGCGTCACATTGCCTGCAACGTCATCCCAGGAAGCTGGACTACGTGCAGCGAAGAGGGAGGGGGTAGGTACGAGCGCTTTTTTCCGTTGCGGAAATTCAGTCCGAAAAACAGCACCACAATATAAAGGGCGGACATGCTGCGCAATTTTAACGCAGTGTGTCCGACTCATGGGAACCTGGCCGAAAGGTTCCCATTTAGAAGAAGAAGAAGAAAGAAGAAGAAAGTAGAAGATATAAATGAATAAGCTGAAATAATATTAATAGCATCCACTGAAGAGATGGGGTCTTTATACCGCATTCCAAATTATTATGCGAATGTTATTTTTCGTTGATTTTCCTAAATAGTCGATGCAAATGACAGTCAGTATAATCTTCAAGCATCAACCGTTGGAGTATAATGCAAATTTTATTGAACAAATCTCCTAATGATAACAGATTTTTTTTTGTTTCACATTATTATGCACAACAGAGATCAAAACATTTTAAAAGTTGTAAAGAGAAGTAAAATGGTAATTTGTTGAATTTGCAGCATCAGGAGTTCATATTTACAGAAATCAAAAGCTCTTTCAATCAAAAAAAACTTAACAGGCCAAGTTACATGTTAACATAGGACCCCTTCTCTGATATCACCTTCACAATTCTTGCATCCATTGAATTTGTGAGTATTTGGACAGCTTATGCTTGAATATCTATGCAGGATGTCAGAATAACCTCCCAGAGCTTCTATTTTGATGTGAACTGCCTCCCACCCTCATAGATATTTTGCTTGAGGATGCTCCAAAGGTTCTCAATAGGGTTGAGGTTAGGGGAACATGGGGGCCACACCATGAGTTTCTCTCCTTTTATGCCCATAGCAGCCAATGACACAGAGGTATTCTTTGCAGCATGAGATGGTGCATTGTCATGCATGAAGATAATTTTGCTACGGAAGGCACGGTTCTTCTTTTTGTACCACGGAAGAAAGTGGTCAGTCATAAACTCTACGTCCTTTGCAGAGGTCATTTTCACACCGTCAGGGACCCTAAAGGGGCCTACCATCTCTCTCCCCATGATTCCAGCCCAAAACATGACTCTGCCACCTCCTTGCTGACGTCGCAGCCTTGTTGGGACATGGTGGCCATTCACCAACCATCCACTACTCCATCCATCTGGACCATCCAGGGTTGCACGGCACTCATCAGTAAACAACACGGTTTGAAAATTAGTCTTCATGTATTTCTGAGCCCACTGCCACTGTTTCTGCTTGTGAGCATTGTTTAGGGGTGGCCGAATAATAGCTTTATGCACACTTGCAAACCTCTGGAGGATCCTACACCTTGAGGTTCGCGGGACTCCAGAGGCACCAGCGGCTTCAAATACCTGTTTGCTGCTTTGCAATGGCATTTTAGCAGCTGCTCTCCTAATCCTATTAATTTGTCTGGCAGAAACCTTCCTCATTATGCCTTTATCTGAAGAAACTCGTCTGTGCTCTGAATCAGCCACAAATCTTTTCACAGTACGATGATCACGCCTTCGTTTTCTTGAAATATCTAATGTTTTCATACCTTGTCCAAGGTATTGCACTATTTCACGCTTTTCGGCAGCAGAGAGATCCTTTTTCTTTCCCATATTGCTTGAAACCTGTGGCCTGCTTAATAATGTGGAACGTTCTTCTTAAGTAGTTTTCCTTTGATTGGGCACACCTGGCAAACTAATTATCACAGGTGTTTGAGATTGATTACAATGATCCAAAGAGCCCTAAGACACAATACCATCCATGAGTTTCATTGAAAAACTAATAATTAAATGTTTATGACACTTAAATCCAATGTGCATAATAATTTGGAACACGGTGTATTATGGTGCTGGATTTTGTCCATACACTATATCCATGACCCTTGGGCCATTTCTCCACCCCTCCCTTGCCAACAATGCGGTTCCTCTGTAAAGTGGAGTCTTGCACAGATTCTCACCCTATAAGGGAATGGGACCAATCAAGCCTGGGCTCCCTCTCAACTAGGGGCCCATACGAGCCGCATAGTACGTATGCCCATGAATTATATCCTCATTTTATTTCTGCAGAATATGAAACATTGAGAACCTATAAAGCTGATTTGTTTTTTCCAAAGCGTTCTTTTGCATTAGAAGAACAATATTTTTAAAATAATTTTCCACCTTCACTTTGCAAAAACTGTTTTTATATTTTCGTTCTAAAATATAATGATGAAAACATGAGAACAGATGTTGCAGGACCGGCTCAGAATGAAGCAAATTAAAAACTCTTTGCTCAGAGCCGATGCAGAATTCTTTTGAAAATATGATGTAAATGCACCTAGTGTTTCGGTATTCCATCTGCATAAGGCACCCTGCGAGTGTGTAACGGCACACTTCATTTGGAAAGGATTACTGCTTTTATATCAGACATCTGCTAAGCACACCAAGAATGTTTGCTGGAAGTTTAAGTGTTTTTCCTCTTCATCAAACAGTATTCTACAGCAACCTGCTTTATGCAAAGAAATCCTTCCTTGTTAACCAGCAAGGCACAGGCAATAGATAAAAACATAAAGAGCAAAGAGTGTTTTTGGAACATCTAATAACCTCTAAACCTTAAAGGAAAACTCAGTTAAAATAAAGATTTCCATCTTGTGATTGTCAGACTGGCTCGCCACCGTAACATGAGATCATCCATCGGTCCAGGTTTTGACACAGTAATTGGAACTTTTTCTTCTAAGCTTCGCACTTGTTTAACTCATTTAAATGTTGTTTTAACTTTTTTCTTTCAAGAGCGCACAACTTAGAGGGAACACAGGTTATGGGACCCAGGGGTTCAGCAGAAGGTGGCCTCATTTCGAGATGACTAATCAAGGGTGATATACTTTAGAGCAGGGGTCTCAAAGATGCGGCCCCTGAGGCTGTCATCTGCGTCCCGCGAGGCACCATAGCTCCCTCAGGAGAGGAAGGAGCAGGCCGAAGGAGGAATGACGTCATGAAGGCGCGCAGTCCCTTTCCCTCGCTGGATCATTGGTGGTGGGTGAGCAATGGCCACACAGCTGCCTGTATAGTGCAAACCTCCCTGTAGATATCGCCCCACACACCCTGTAGATAATACTACATTCCCCCCGGGGGCCCATACCTCCCAAGCATACTGGATTTAGCAGGACAATCCCGGATTCCGGGCGATGTCCCGCAGTCCCGGGTGTCCATGGTATGACCCACTGTCAACTGTATCTGAGTCCTCAGGACGCAGTTAAAGTTGGACCCAATGTTAAAGCAAGGAACCGTTTACTCCCTGCTTTAGCATTAGTTCAGAGCGGAGGAGCAGAGGGAGCTCCTCTGCTCGACGAGCACTTAAAGGGCACAGCGCTACTTTAAGCCCAGGGAAGTTCTTTACGCCACTGTCCATATATGGGAAAGAGAGTGTGAGCAGCACAGCAGAACAAAAGAAGCCTCCAGGGCCCAGATGGGTGCTGACCTCTAGGGATCTGACTTGTAAATCCCACAATGTCCAAACAAGAAGTAGAAAAGAGAGGCAGCACTCCAAACAGATGTCGTCAACGTTTCAGCTGCTCGATGTTTGACAAAGGCTGCATTGAGCAGCTGAAATGTTGCACTGTTTACTGCACTGATGGGAAAATAAATCCACTTTTCTGACAACATCTGTTTGGAGTACTGACTCTCTTTTCTTCTTCTTGACTGTCCATATATGGACAGTGACGTCAGTGACCACTCCTGGAGTGGAATCCCCTTTGCCGACGCTCTGGCAGGGGAGTCCGCTCCAGGAGTAGCCCCTGATGTCACTGCCCATATATGGACAGTGACCTGAGGATTCCCTCTAGGAGCGGAATCCCTGGCCTATGCTCTGGCTGGGGATTCCACTCCTAGAGGCAGGGGTGGGATCCGGCCGGTTCACCCCAGTTTCTTCCGAACCAGTTGTTAAAATTACAGCCGGTTCGCAGAACCGGGTGAAGCGGGAAGCCGGAGCCTGTCATATCCTTAGGATGCAGGATACAATTGACTTACTAGCGCTGCCCTGGCGAGACACATGATGCCTCGCCATTAGGCGCTTTAGTGATGATGCGTTCCGCTGGAGGAGGGCTGGCGCCGCAAGAGGACAGAGCGGGAACGGGACAGGTAAGAAATGTTTTTTTTTTCCGTCTACCGGGGGCAGCATTAGGGGCCTTATCTATAGGGGACTATACAGGGAACAGTAACTACAAAACTACAGAGGACTATATAGAGAACGAACTACAGGGGACAATACATAGGTAACAGTAACTACAGGGGACTATATAGGGAACAATAACTACAGGGGACTATATAGGGAACAGTAACTACAGGGGACTATATAGGGAACAGTATCTACAGGGGACTATATATGGAACAGTAACTACAGGGGACAATACATAGGTAACAGTAACTACAGGGGACTATATAGGGAACAGTACCTACAGGGGACTATATAGGGAACATTAACTACAGGGGACTATAGGGAACACTAACTACAGGGGACTATATAGGGAACTAACTACAGGGGACTATATATGGATTAGTAACTACAGGGGACTATATAGGGAACAGTAAGTACAGGGGACTATATAGGGAACAGTAACTACAGGGGACTATATAGGGAACAGTAAGTACAGGGGACTATATAGGGAACAGTAACTACAGGGAACAGCAAGTACAGGGGACTATATAGGGATCAGTAACTACAGGGGACTATATAGGGAACATTAACTACAGGGGACTATAGGGAACACTAACTACAAAGGACTATATAGGGAACTAACTACAGGGGACTATATATGGAACAGTAACTACAGGGGACTATATAGGGAACAGTAACTACAGGGGACTACATAGGGAACAGTAAGTACAGGGGACTGTATAGGGAACAGTAACTACAGGGAACAGCAAGTACAGGGGACTATATAGGGAACAGTAACTACAGGGGACAATACATAGGTAACAGTAACTACAGGGGACAATATAGGGAACAGTATCTACTGGGGACAATACATAGATAACAGTATCTACAGGGGACTATAGGGAACAGTAACTACAGGGGACTATATACGGAACTAACTACAGGGGACTATATAGGGAACAGTAACTACAGGGGACAATACATAGGTAACAGTAACTACAGAGGACTATATAGGGAACAGTAACTACAGGAGACTATATAGGGAACTAACTACAGGGGACTATAGGGAACACTAACTACAGGGGACTATATAGGGAACACTAACTACAGGGGACAACACAGGTAACAGTATCTACAGGGGACTATAGGGAACAGTAACTACAGGGGACTATATACGGAACTAACTACAGGGGAATATATAGGGAACAGCATATACAGGGGACTATGTAGCGAACTAACTACAGGGGACTATATAGGGGCCCTTATCTACAGGGAACACCTCAGGAGGCCCTATCTACAGGGACCGCCACATGTGGCTCTATCTACATGGAATGCCACTGGGGGCTCTATCTACAGGGAACGCCACAAGGGGCTCTATCTACAGGGAAAGCCACAGGGGGCTCTATCTACAGGGAAAGCTACAGTGGGCCCTGTCTGCAGGGAACGGTGCATGGGGCACTATCTACAGGGAACGCTACTACCTACAGAAGGCTCTATGGAGGCACTATCTACAGAGGGCTCTATGGGGAGAACTATCTATAGAGGGCTATATGATGGGCACTATCTACAGGGGGCTCTATGAGGGGCACTAGCTACAGGGGGCTCTATGAGGGCCACTATCTACTACAGGGGGCACTGTGTGTAGTGCATTACTTTACAGTGTTTGACACAATTTTATTCATGGGCACAGTGTATGGTGCTATTATAATCATTGGTACTGTGTATGGTACTATTATAATCAGGGGTACAGTGTATAGTACTATTATATTCAGGGGCACAGTGTGTAGCACTATTATATTCGGGGACACATTGTATGATACTATTATATTTGGGGGCATAGGGTGTGGCACCATAAGAATTTGCTCTTCGTTTATAGGTGCAGAAATGTTGAAAAAGTGAGCTTCCGAAGACATCTGATTGAGCAAATTGACCCTTTTCTGCAGGAGTGGGTCATGGCCAGGAGGCATCATAGAGTTCTGGACCAGATGGAAAAGTAAAGAGAAAAAGAACGAACCTGAGAAGTCATCACCGGTGAGTCACTAAATGTAAATATTTATTCTCACTGTGACTACTCACTACTGTAGTCACTGTATGATCTGCAGCGAGATGATCTGTGTATCCAAGGGCGTAGCTAAAGGCTCAAGGGCCCCGATGCAAAGGTTCTATTTGGGCCCCCCCAAAACTTCTCAGGGCCGATGGCCCGCAGCTTTCAGCTGCATCGCTGGGTCTCTTAAGTGATCCAACAATGCAGCACTAGCAGCCAGGGGCGTCACTAAGGACTTAAAACATCAGGGGGAATAGCCCCAAAACATATGTGCCCCCCCCCAAAAAAAGTGTGCGTGTATGAATATGTGCATATATATATATATATATATATATATATGAGACAGCATATCTATAGCACTACAAACCTAAAGCTATGGATAAGATTAGATACAGTGGCTCAGCAGACAGTAGCACACATTATAGGATTAGATACAGTGGCTCAACAAACAGTATCACACATGATAGGATTAGATACAGTGACTCAGCAGAGAGTATCACACATGATAGGATTAGATACAGTGGCTCAGCAGACAGTATCACACATGATTGGATTAGATATAGGGCCCAGCTCGCTGACATTGCAGCTCCAGCGCTGGACCCAGGAAAGGTAATAATAATAATAATAATTATTATTATTTTCCTTCTGTTGTTTGACTACTTCAGATTCGAGGACTACTTCAATAATTGCATTTTTTTTTATTCTCAATAAAATGGATAACAAGGGTTGCGTGGAATTTTTATTTCAATTAAATATTTTATCTATTTCTTTGTACACCGTGTTCCAAATTATTATGCACATTGAATTTAAGTGTCATAAACATTTAATTATTAGTTTTTCAATGAAACTCATGGATGGTATTGTGTCTTAGGGCTCTTTGGATCATTGTAATCAATCTCAGACACCTGTGATAATTAGTTTGCCAGGTGGGCCCAATCAAAGGAAAACTACTTAAGAAGGACGTTCCACATTATTAAGCAGCCACAGGTTTCAAGCAATATGGGAAAGAAAAAGGATCTCTCTTCTGCCGAAAAGCGTGAAATAGTGAAAACATTGGATACATGAAGACTAATTTTCAAACCGTGTTGTTTACTGATGAGTGCCGTGCAACCCTGGATGGTCCAGGTGGATGGAGTAGTGGATGGTTGGTGAATGGCCACCATGTCCCAACAAGGCTGCGACGTCAGCAAGGAGGTGGCAGAGTCATGTTTTGGGCTGGAATCATGGGGAGAGAGCTGGTAGGCCCCTTTAGGGTCCCTGACGGTGTGAAAATGACCTCTGCAAAGTACGTAGAGTTTATGACTGACCACTTTCTTCCGTGGTACAAAAAGAAGAACCGTGCCTTCCGTAGCAAAATTATCTTCATGCATGACAATGCACCATCTCATGCTGCAAAGAATACATCTGTGTCATTGGCTGCTATGGGCATAAAAGGAGAGAAACTCATGGTGTGGCCCCCATGTTCCCCTGACCTCAGCCCTATTTAGAGCATCCTCAAGCAAAATATCTATGAGGGTGGGAGGCAGTTCACATCAAAACAGAAGCTCTGGAGGCTATTCTGACATCCTGCAAAGATATTCAAGCAAAAACTATCCAAATACTCACAAATTCAATGGATGCAAGAAATGTGAAGGTGATATCAGAGAAGGGGTCCTATGTTAACATGTAACTTGGCCTTTTAAGGTTTTCTTTGATTGAAAGAGCTTTTGATTTCTGTAAATATGACCTCCTGATGCTGCAAATTCAACAAATTACCATTTTAGTTCTCTTTACAACCTTTAAAATGTTTTGATCTCTGTTGTGCATAATAATTTGAAACAGTGCATTTTTAGTTTTTGTTCTTCTAAAAAAAAATCTGTCATCATTAGGGGATTTGTTCAATAAAATTTGCATTATACTCCAACGGTTGATGCTTGAAGATTATACTGACTGTCATTTGCATCGACTATTTCGGAAAATCAGCGAAAAATAAAATTTGCATAATAATTTGGAATGCGGTGTATTTGTTTAAATTTGATAACTACCGCCCTTGTAATTGTCGCTGGCTGATTCACAACGCCCATTACTAAGGGGGGGACTTAATGTTAGTCATGAAGAGGTTAAAACTAATCCCCATTATTACCCTGGTACCCAGCGCCACCAGGAAGAGCCGTGTATGATCTAGTACCCGACCATCTGTAGTGACAGAGGGGCACTGGGGCGGCCGCAGTCTTGTATTATTAGGCTGGGAAAGACCATTAGTAAGTTGGCAGCGATAAAGTTAAAAAAAAAATACAAAGACATAGAAAAAATAGATTTATCGAAATAAAACAACCCCACACAACCCTCATTAAGCATTTTATTGAGAATAAAAAAGCCGTCATCGAAGTAGTCCTCGAATCCGACATAGTCCAACAACCGAACCTGTAAAAAAAAACAAAAATAAATAAATAGTAAGGGCCTGTTCACATCACCGCTGCCCTTCCGTTGATGGGTTCAGTCGGGTAACCCCTCAACAGAAAGGCAAACTGAAACCTCCGCTTCAGTTTTCCTCACCATTGATCTCAATGGTGATGGAAACGTTGCTAAAGATTTCCGTTTGTCACCATTGTGGCAGGGCTCTGTTGTTTTGCATTGTCGACTGCGCTATTGATTCCGCCAAAACAACGGAACCCGTTCACAACGGTGACAAACGGAAACCAATAGCAAAGTTTCCATCACCATTGAGATCAATGGTGATGCAAACGGAAGCTAAGGTTTCCGTTTGCCTTTACGTTGAGGGGTTAACCAGACGGAACCCCTCAACGGAAGGGCAGCGGTGATGTGAACAGGGCCTTAGATACAGGGCCCATGTGCATGTGTGATACTGTTTGTTGGACCCTGTATCTAAGCCTAATGTAGGCTTAGATACAGGGTCCAGCAGACAGTATTCTTATGCAGTATAAGCTGGGGCCCTTTATCTAAGCCTAACACACGGTACACTTTAAAGGTTGTCCAGTCCCTAAACATTGATGGCCTATCTTCAGTATAGGCCATCAATAGCTAAAGGGTCGGGGTAAGACCCCCGGGACCCCCGCCAATCAGCTGTCTTGTAGGGGGTGCAGAGCTCGTACGAGTGCTGCTTCACCTTCATTTTCCTCACTTGCACACACTGTGAATCGCTGGCCCGGGTGTCTGACCCCAATCCATGAGCAAGACACTAAAATTAAACTTACCTCCTCTTCGGCCGCAGGTCCTCACTCCATCAAGCGTCGGGATGCTGTGCGCAGCGCTGTGACGTCAGAACCTCTGATGCACTCCAGGAAGAGGAGGGTAAGTACTGTCAGTTACTATAGTAACAGGGGCCCGTGTAGTTTATTACATAGGCCCCAGTTACTATAGTAACTTTTCATTGATGTTGTGCGGGGGGCTGTTGTATTATAGTAATGTAGTATTATTATAGTAATGTAGTATTGTTATAGTAATGTAGTATTATAGTAATGTAGTATTGTTATAGTAATGTAGTATTATAGTAATGTAGTATTATAGTAATGTAGTATTATAGTAATGTAGTATTATAGTAATGTTGCATTATAGTAATGTAGTATTATAGTAATGTAGTATTATAATAATGTAGTATTATAGTAATGTAGTGTTATAGTAATGTAGTATTATAGTAATGTAGTGTTATAGTAATGTAGTATTATTATAGTAATGTAGTATTATTATAGTAATGTAGTAATATTATAGTAATGTAGTAGTGTTATAGTAATATAGTAATGTCGTATTATTATAGTAATGTTGTATTATAGTAATGTAGTATTATAGTAATGTAGTGTTATAGTAATGTAGTATTATTATAGTAATGTAGTATTATAGTAATGTAGTATTATTATAGTAATGTAGTATTATAGTAATGTAGTATTATAGTAATGTAGTATTAATATAGTAATGTAGTATTATAGTAATGTAGTGTTATAGTAATGTAGTATTATAGTAATGTAGTATTGTTATAGTAATGTAGTATTATTATAGTGATGTAGTATTATAGTAATGTAGTATTAATATAGTAATGTAGTATTATAGTAATGTAGTACTGTTATAGTAATATTGTATTCTTATAGTAATGTAGTATTATAGTAACAAAAGTAATGTGTAGAGAAGGCAGATCCAGCACTCAAATATAAAAAATTCGATTTTTATTAGGTCATTTAAAAAAAAATTGGGATAAAACAATAATCCCGGGACCACGCTTACGAGTTTAATCATAGCTTGCTAATAAAAATCGAATTTTTTATATTTGAGTGCTGGATCTGCCTTCTCTACACATTACTTTTGTTTCTACAACCTGCTGTCGACACAGGATCAAGCTCAGGAGGATCTACGAGCACCCACAGCTTTCTGGATTTTTTATGCCTACATTGCTTCACAAAACGCATTGGAAAAACGCAATTTCAAATGAAGGATATGAGGTGAGCAAAACTTTTGGTAAACTTTTTTCACATTTTAGTATTATAGTAATGTAGTATTATAGTAATGTAGTATTATAGTAATATAGTATTGTTATAGTAATGTAGTATTGTTATAGTAATGTAGTATTATTATAGTAATGTAGTATTGTTATAGTAATGTAGTATTGTTATAGTAATGTAGTATTGTTATAGTAATGTAGTATTGTTATAGTAATGTAGTATTATAGTAATGTTGTATTATAGTAATGTAGTATTATAGTAATGTAATATTGTTATAGTAATGTTGTATTATAGTAATGTAGTATTGTTATAGTAATGTAGTATTATAGTAATGTAGTATTGTTATAGTAATGTAGTATTATTATAGTAATGTAGTATTGTTATAGTAATGTAGTATTATTATAGTGATGTTGTATTATAGCAATGTAGTATTATAGTAATGTAGTATTATTATAGTAATGTAGTATTATTATAGTAATGTAGTATTATAGTAACATAGTATTATTATAGTAATGTAGTATTGTTATAGTAATGTAGTATTGTTATAGTAATGTAGTATTATAGTAATGTAGTACTGTTATAGTAATATTGTATTCTTATAGTAATGTAGTATTATAGTAACAAAAGTAATGTGTAGAGAAGGCAGATCCAGCACTCAAATATAAAAAATTCGATTTTTATTAGGTCATTTAAAAAAAAATTGGGATAAAACAATAATCCCGGGACCACGCTTACGAGTTTAATCATAGCTTGCTAATAAAAATCGATTTTTTTATATTTGAGTGCTGGATCTGCCTTCT
This sequence comes from Rhinoderma darwinii, assembly GCF_050947455.1. Classification (NCBI taxonomy): domain Eukaryota; kingdom Metazoa; phylum Chordata; class Amphibia; order Anura; family Rhinodermatidae; genus Rhinoderma; species Rhinoderma darwinii. The sequence goes on along the minus strand of NC_134687.1, from coordinate 14,852,647 downwards.
CTACACATTACTTTTGTTTCTACAACCTGCTGTCGACACAGGATCAAGCTCAGGAGGATCTACGAGCACCCACAGCTTTCTGGATTTTTTATGCCTACATTGCTTCACAAAACGCATTGGAAAAACGCAATTTCAAATGAAGGATATGAGGTGAGCAAAACTTTTGGTAAACTTTTTTCACATTTTAGTATTATAGTAATGTAGTATTATAGTAATGTAGTATTATAGTAATATAGTATTGTTATAGTAATGTAGTATTGTTATAGTAATGTAGTATTATTATAGTAATGTAGTATTGTTATAGTAATGTAGTATTGTTATAGTAATGTAGTATTGTTATAGTAATGTAGTATTGTTATAGTAATGTAGTATTATAGTAATGTTGTATTATAGTAATGTAGTATTATAGTAATGTAATATTGTTATAGTAATGTTGTATTATAGTAATGTAGTATTGTTATAGTAATGTAGTATTATAGTAATGTAGTATTGTTATAGTAATGTAGTATTATTATAGTAATGTAGTATTGTTATAGTAATGTAGTATTATTATAGTGATGTTGTATTATAGCAATGTAGTATTATAGTAATGTAGTATTATTATAGTAATGTAGTATTATTATAGTAATGTAGTATTATAGTAACATAGTATTATTATAGTAATGTAGTATTGTTATAGTAATGTAGTATTGTTATAGTAATGTAGTATTATAGTAATGTAGTATTATTATAGTAATGTAGTATTATAGTAATATAGTATTATAGTAACATAGTATTATTATAGTAATGTAGTATTGTTATAGTAATGTAGTATTGTTATAGTAATGTAGTATAGTAATGTAGTATTGTTATAGTAATGTAGTATTATAGTAATGTAGTATTATTATAGTAATGTAGTATTATAGTAATGTAGTATTATTATAGTAATGTAGTATTATAGTAATGTAGTATTATAATAATGTAGTATTATAGTAATGTTGCATTATAGTAATGTAGTATTATAGTAATGTAGTATTATAATAATGTAGTATTATAGTAATGTTATATTATAGTAATGTAGTATTATAGTAATGTAGTATTATTATAGTAATGTAGTATTATAGTAATGTAGTATTATAATAATGTAGTATTATAGTAATGTAGTATTATAATAATGTAGTATTATAGTAATGTAGTATTATAGTAATGTAGTATTATAGTAATGTTGTATTATAGTAATGTAGTATTATTATAGTAATGTAGTATTATAGTAATGTAGTATTGTTATAGTAATGTAGTATTGTTATAGTAATGTAGTATTATTATAGTGATGTAGTATTATAGTAATGTAGTATTAATATAGTAATGTAGTATTATAGTAATGTAGTATTATTATAGTAATGAAGTACTGTTATAGTAATATTGTATTCTTATATTAATGTAGTATTATAGTAATGAAGTATTGTTATAGTAATGTTGTATTATAGTAATGTAGTATTATAGTAATGTAGTATTATAGTAATGTAGTATTATTATAGTAATGTAGTATTATTATAGTAATGTAGTATTATAGTAATGTAGTATTATAGTAATGTAGTATTATAGTAATGTTGTATTATAGTAATGTAGTATTATAGTAATGTAGTATTATAGTAATGTAGTATTATAGTAATGTAGTATTATAGTAATGTTGTATTATAGTAATGTAGTATTATAGTAATGTAGTATTATAGTAATGTTGTATTATAGTAATGTAGTATTATAGTAATGTAGTATTATAGTAATGTAGTATTGTTATAGTAATGTTGTATTATAGTAATATAGTATTGTTATAGTAATGTAGTATTATTATAGTAATGTAGTATTGTTATAGTAATGTAGTATTATTATAGTGATGTTGTATTATAGTAATGTAGTATTATAGTAATGTAGTATTGTTATAGTAATGTAGTATTATTATAGTAATGTTGTATTATAGTAATGTAGTATTATAGTAATGTAGTATTGTTATAGTAATGTAGTATTATAGTAATGTAGTATTATAGTAATGTAGTATTGTTATAGTAATGTAGTATTATTATAGTAATGTTGTATTATAGTAATGTAGTATTATAGTAATGTAGTATTATAGTAATATAGTATTGTTATAGTAATGTAGTATTATTATAGTAATGTAGAATTATAGTAATGTTGCATTATAGTAATGTAGTATTATAGTAATGTAGTATTATAATAATGTAGTATTATAGTAATGTTGTATTATAGTAATGTAGTAGTGTTATAGTAATATAGTAATGTCGTATTAGTATAGTAATGTTGTATTATAGTAATGTAGTATTATAGTAATGTTGTATTATAGTAATGTAGTATTATTATAGTAATGTAGTATTATAGTAATGTAGTATTGTTATAGTAATGTAGTATTGTTATAGTAATGTAGTATTATTATAGTGATGTAGTATTATAGTAATGTAGTATTAATATAGTAATGTAGTATTATAGTAATGTAGTATTATTATAGTAATGTAGTACTGTTATAGTAATATTGTATTCTTATAGTAATGTAGTATTATAGTAATGAAGTATTGTTATAGTAATGTTGTATTATAGTAATGTAGTATTATAGTAATGTAGTATTATTATAGTAATGTAGTATTGTTATAGTAATGTAGTATTATAGTAATGTAGTATTATAGTAATGTAGTATTATAGTAATGTCGTATTATTATAGTAATGTTGTATTATAGTAATGTAATATTGTTATAGTAATGTAGTATTATAGTAAAGTAGTATTATTATAGTAATGTAGTATTATAGTAATGTTGTATTATAGTAATGTAGTAATATTATAGTAATGTAGTATTATAGTAATGTAGTATTCTTATAGTAATGTAGTATTGTTATAGTAATGTAGTTTTATTATAGTGATGTAGTATTATAGTAATGTAGTATTAATATAGTAATGTAGTATTATAGTAATGTAGTATTATAGTAATGTAGTATTATTATAGTAATGTAGTACTGTTAGGGCGGGTTCACACATAGCGGAATTTCACTTAAATTCCGCTGCGGACACTCCGCAGCGTTAATCCGCAGCGGAGCCGTTTCTCCATTGACTTTCACTTTAATTTAGCAGTGTTCGTTTACACGATGCGTACAATTCCGCTGCGGAGCATAGGCTGCGGAGCGGAATTTGGTGTCCGCAGCATGCTCTGTCTGTTGCGGAGCAGTGGCGGACTGGTTGCGGACTCATGGCGGAATTTCTCCATTGACTTCAATGGAGAGTCAAAATTCCGCAATGAAGTCCGCAGATCTTATGTGTGCTGCGGAGCGTATTGTTTTTACTACCATGACATTTCTTCATTCTGGCTGGACCTATGTATTTCTAGGTCTACAGCCAGACTGAGGAAGTCAATGGGGCTCCCGTAATGACGGGAGCGTTGCTAGGAGACTGTAAATAGTCACTGTCCAGGGTGCTGAAAGAGTTACGCGATCGGCAGTAACTGTTTCTGCACCCGGGACAGTGACTACCGATCTCAATATACATGTATCTGTAAAAAAAAATATAAGTTCATACTTACCGAGAACTCCCTGCGTCTGTCTCCAGTCCGGCCTCCCAGGATGACGTTTCAGTGTAAGTGACGGCTGCAGCCAATCACAGGCCAAGCACAGGCTGCAGCGGTCACATGGACTGGAGCGTCATCCAGGGAGGTCGGGCCGGATGCCGAAAGAGGGACGCGTCACCAAGACAACGGGCGGTAAGTATGAATTTCTTTGACTTTCACTAGGGAAAGTGCTGTCCCTTCTCTCTATCCTGCACTGAATAGGGAGAAGAGAAGCACTTTTCCTGCAGTCCGCAGCGGCCAGTCCGCATCAATTTTCTGCACATTTTGTGCAGATCCGCTGCAGAATCTGCAACGCAGATTCTGTGCGGCATTGATGCGGACAGTTGCGGAGGAATTCCGCCATGTGTGGTCATGCCCTTATAGTAATATTGTATTCTTATAGTAATGTAGTATTATAGTAATGTAGTATTGTTATAGTAATGTTGTATTATAGTAATGTAGTATTATAGTAATGTAGTATTATAGTAATGTCGTATTATTATAGTAATGTAGTATTGTTATAGTAATGTAGTATTATAGTAATGTAGTATTATAGTAATGTAGTATTATAGTAATGTTGTATTATAGTAATGTAGTATTATAGTAATGTAGTATTATAGTAATGTAGTATTGTTATAGTAATGTTGTATTATAGTAATATAGTATTGTTATAGTAATGTAGTATTATTATAGTAATGTAGTATTGTTATAGTAATGTAGTATTATTATAGTGATGTTGTATTATAGTAATGTAGTATTATAGTAATGTAGTATTGTTATAGTAATGTAGTATTATTATAGTAATGTTGTATTATAGTAATGTAGTATTATAGTAATGTAGTATTGTTATAGTAATGTAGTATTATGGTAATGTAGTATTATAGTAATGTAGTATTGTTATAGTAATGTAGTATTATTATAGTAATGTTGTATTATAGTAATGTTGTATTATAGTAATGTAGTATGATAGTAATGTGGTATTATAGTAATGTAGTATTGTTATAGTAATGTAGTATTATTATAGTAATGTAGTATTATAGTAATGTAGTATTATAGTAATGTAGTATTATTATAGTAATGTTGTATTATAGTAATGTAGTATTGTTATAGTAATGTAGTATTATAGTAATGTAGTATTATTATAGTAATGTAGTATTGTTATAGTAATGTAGTATTATTATAGTAATGCAGTATTATAGTAAAGTAGTATTATTATAGTAATGTAGTATTGTTATAGTAATGTAGTATTATAGTAATGTAGTATTATTATAGTAATGTAGTGTTATAGTAATGTAGTATTATTATAGTAATGTAGTATTATAGTAATGTAGTATTATTATAGTAATGTAGTATTGTTATAGAAATGTAGTATTATAGTAATGTAGTATTGTTATAGTAATGTAGTATAGTAATGTAGTATTTTTATAGTAATGTAGTATTATAGTAATGTAGTATTGTTATAGTAATGTAGTATTATTATAGTAATGTTGTATTATAGTAATGTTGTATCATAGTAATGTTGTATTGTTATAGTAATGTAGTATTATAGTAATGTAGTATTATTATAGTAATGTAGTATTGTTATAGTAATGTAGCATTATTATAGTAATGTAGTATTATAGTAATGTAGTATTATAGTAATGTCGTATTATTATAGTAATGTTGTATTATAGTAATGTAATATTGTTATAGTAATGTAGTATTATAGTAAAGTAGTATTATTATAGTAATGTAGTATTATAGTAATGTTGTATTATAGTAATGTAGTAATATTATAGTAATGTAGTATTATAGTAATGTAGTATTCTTATAGTAATGTAGTATTGTTATAGTAATGTAGTTTTATTATAGTGATGTAGTATTATAGTAATGTAGTATTAATATAGTAATGTAGTATTATAGTAATGTAGTATTATTTTAGTAATGTAGTACTGTTATAGTAATATTGTATTCTTATAGTAATGTAGTATTATAGTAATGTAGTATTGTTATAGTAATGTTGTATTATAGTAATGTAGTATTATAGTAATGTAGTATTATAGTAATGTCGTATTATTATAGTAATGTAGTATTGTTATAGTAATGTAGTATTATAGTAATGTAGTATTATAGTAATGTAGTATTATAGTAATGTTGTATTATAGTAATGTAGTATTATAGTAATGTAGTATTATAGTAATGTAGTATTGTTATAGTAATGTTGTATTATAGTAATATAGTATTGTTATAGTAATGTAGTATTATTATTATAGTAATGTAGTATTGTTATAGTAATGTAGTATTATTATAGTGATGTTGTATTATAGTAATGTAGTATTATAGTAATGTAGTATTGTTATAGTAATGTAGTATTATTATAGTAATGTTGTATTATAGTAATGTAGTATTATAGTAATGTAGTATTGTTATAGTAATGTAGTATTATGGTAATGTAGTATTATAGTAATGTAGTATTGTTATAGTAATGTAGTATTATTATAGTAATGTTGTATTATAGTAATGTTGTATTATAGTAATGTAGTATGATAGTAATGTAGTATTATAGTAATGTAGTATTGTTATAGTAATGTAGTATTATTATAGTAATGTAGTATTATAGTAATGTAGTATTATAGTAATGTAGTATTATTATAGTAATGTTGTATTATAGTAATGTAGTATTGTTATAGTAATGTAGTATTATAGTAATGTAGTATTATTATAGTAATGTAGTATTATTATAGTAATGTAGTATTGTTATAGTAATGTAGTATTATTATAGTAATGCAGTATTATAGTAAAGTAGTATTATTATAGTAATGTAGTATTGTTATAGTAATGTAGTATTATAGCAATGTAGTATTATAGTAATGTAGTATTATAGTAATGTAGTGTTATAGTAATGTAGTAGTATTATAGTAATGTAGTATTATAGTAATGTAGTATTGTTATAGTAATGTAGTATTATAGTAATGTAGTATAATTATAGTAATGTAGTATTATAATAGTAATGTAGTATTGTTATAGTAATGTATTATTTTAGTGATGTAGTATTATAGTAATGTAGTATTATTATAATAATGTAGTGTTATTGTAATGTAGTATTATTATAGTAATGTAGTATTATAGTAATGTAGTGTTGTTATAGTAATGTAGTATTATTATAGTAATGTAGTATTGTTATAGTAATTTAGTATTATAGTAATGTTGTATTATAGTAATGTAGTATTATAGTAATGTAGTATTATAGTAATGTAGTATTATAGTAATGTAGTAGTGTTATAGTAATATAGTAATGTCGTATTATGATAGTAATGTTGTATTATAGTAATGTAGTATTATAGTAATGTTGTATTGTAGTAATGTAGTATTATTATAGTAATGTAGTATTATAGTAATGTAGTATTCTTATAGTAACGTAGTATTGTTATAGTAATGTAGTATTATTATAGTGATGTAGTATTATTGTAGTGTAGTATTAATATAGTAATGTAGTATTATAGTAATGTAGTATTATTATAGTAATGTAGTACTGTTATAGTAATATTGTATTCTTATAGTAATGTAGTATTATAGTAATGTAGTATTGTTATAGTACTGTTGTATTATAGTAATGTAGTACTATAGTAATGTAGTATTATAGTAATGTAGTATTATTATAGTAATGTAGTATTGTTATAGTAATGTAGTATTATAGTAATTTAGTATTATAGTAATGTAGTATTATAGTAATGTTGAATTATAGTAATGTAGTATTATAGAAATGTAGTATTATAGTAATGTAGTATTGTTATAGTAATGTAGTATTATAGTAATGTTGTATTATAGTAATGTAGTAGTGTTATAGTAATATAGTAATGTTGTATTATTATATTAATGTTGTATTATAGTAATGTAGTATTATAGTAATGTTGTATTATAGTAATGTAGTATTATTATAGTAATGTAGTATTATAGTAATGTAGTATTGTTATAGTAATGTAGTATTGTTATAGTAATGTAGTATTATTATAGTGATGTAGTATTATAGTAATGTAGTATTAATATAGTAATGTCGTATTATAGTAATGTAGTACTGTTATAGTAATATTGTATTCTTATAGTAATGTAGTATTATAGTAATGTAGTATTGTTATAGTAATGTTGTATTATAGTAATGTAGTATTATAGTAATGTAGTATTATAGTAATGTAGTATTATTATAGTAATGTAGTATTGTTATAGTAATGTAGTATTATAGTAATGTAGTATTATAGTAATGTAGTATTATAGTAATGTCGTATTATTATAGTAATGTTGTATTATAGTAATGTAGTATTATAGTAATGTTGTATTATAGTAATGTAGTATTATTATAGTAATGTAGTATTATAGTAATGTAGTATTCTTATAGTAATGTAGTATTCTTATAGTAATGTAGTTTTATTATAGTGATGTAGTATTATAGTAATGTAGTATTAATATAGTAATGTAGTATTATAGTAATGTAGTATTATTATAGTAATGTAGTACTGTTATAGTAATATTTTATTCTTATAGTAATGTAGTATTATAGTAATGTAGTATTGTTATAGTAATGTTGTATTATAGTAATGTAGTATTATAGTAATGTAGTATTATAGTAATGTAGTATTATTATAGTAATGTAGTATTGTTATAGTAATGTAGTATTATAGTAATGTAGTATTATAGTAATGTAGTATAAGGGTATGTTCACACGTAGTCAACAAAAACGTCTGAAAATCCAGAGCTGTTTTCAAGGGAAAACAGACCCTGCTTTTCAGACGTTTTTTTACCAACTCGCATTTTTCGCGGCGTTTTCACACCGTTTTCGCGGCGTTTTTTACGTCCGTTTTTGGAGCTGTTTTCATTGGAGTCTATGAGAAAACAGCTCCAAAAACGTCCAAAGAAGTGTCCTGCACTTCTTTTGACGAGGCTGTATTTTTACGCGTCGTCGTTTGACAGCTGTCAAACGACGACGCGTAAATAACAGGTCGTCTGCACAGTACGTCGGCAAACCCATTCAAATGAATGGGCAGATGTTTGCCGACGTATTGGAGCCGTATTTCCAGACGTAAAACGAGGCAAAGTACGCCTCGTATACGTCTGAAATTTGGCCATGTGAACATACCCTTATAGTAATGTTGTATTATAGTAATGTAGTATTATAGTAATGTAGTATTATAGTAATGTAGTATTGTTATAGTAATGTTGTATTATAGTAATATAGTATTGTTGTAGTAATGTAGTATTATTATAGTAATGTAGTATTGTTATAGTAATGTAGTATTATTATAGTGATGTTGTATTATAGTAATGTAGTATTATAGTAATGTAGTATTGTTATAGTAATGTAGTATTATTATAGTAATGTTGTATTATAGCAATGTAGTATTGTTATAGTAATGTAGTATTATTATAGTAATGTAGTATTATAGTAATGTAGTATTGTTATAGTAATGTAGTATTATTATAGTAATGTTGTATTATAGTAATCTAGTATTATTATAGTAATGTTGTATTATAGTAATGTAGTATTATAGTAATGTAGTATTGTTATAGTAATGTAGTATTATTATAGTAATGTAGTATTATAGTAATGTAGTATTGTTATAGTAATGTAGTATTATTATAGTAATGTAGTATTATAGTAATGTAGTATTATAGTAATGTAGTATTGTTATAGTAATGTTGTATTATAGTAATGTAGTATTGTTATAGTAATGTAGTATTATAGTAATGTAGTATTATTATAGTAATGTAGTATTATAGTAAAGTAGTATTATTATAGTAATGTAGTATTGTTATAGTAATGTAGTATTATAGTAATGTAGTATTGTTATAGTAATGTAGTATTATAGTAATGTAGTGTTATAGTAATGTCATATTATTATAGTAATGTAGTATTATAGTAATGTAGTATTGTTATAGTAATGTAGTATAGTAATGTAGTATTGTTATAGTAATGTAGTATTATAGTAATGTTGTATTATAGTAATGTAGTATTATAGTAATGTTGTATTATAGTAATGTTGTATCATAGTAATGTTGTATTGTTATAGTAATGTAGTATTGTTATAGTAATGTAGTATTATAGTAATGTAGTATTATTATAGTAATGTAGTATTATTATAGTAATGTAGTATTGTTATAGTAATGTAGTATTATTATAGTAATGTAGTATTGTTATAGTAATGTAGTATTATTATAGTAATGTAGTATTGTTATAGTAATGTAGTATTATTATAGTAATGTAGTATTGTTATAGTAATGTAGTATTATAGCAATGTAGTATTATAGTAATGTAGTATTATTATAGTAATGTAGTGTTAGGGCATGACCACACGTGGCGGATTTCCTCCGCAACTGTCCGCATCAATGCCGCACAGAATCTGCGTTGCAGATTCTGCTGCGGATCTGCACAAAATGTGCAGTACATTGATGCGGACTAGCTGCTGCGGACTGCGGGAAAAGTGCTTCCCTTCTCCCTATCAGTGCAGGATAGAGAGAAGGGACAGCACTTTCCCTAGTGAAAGTAAACGATTTTCATACTTACCGGCCGTTGTCTTGGTGACGCGTCCCTCTTTCGGCATCCAGCCCGACCTCCCTGGATGACGCGCCAGTCCATGTGACCGCTGCAGCCTGTGCTTGGCCTGTGATTGGCTGCAGCCGTCACTTAGACTGAAACGTCATCCTGGGAGGCCGGACTGGAGACAGACGCAGGGAGTTCTCGGTAAGTATGAACTTATATATTTTTTTACAGATACATGTATATTGAGATCGGTAGTCACTGTCCCGGGTGCAGAAACAGTTACTGCCGATCGCTTAACTCTTTCAGCACCCTGGACAGTGACTATTTACAGACGTCTCCTAGCAACGCTCCCGTCATTACGGGAGCCCCATTGACTTCCTCAGTCTGGCTGTAGACCTAGAAATACATAGGTCCAGCCAGAATGAAGAAATGTCATGGTAGTAAAACCAATACGCTCCGCAGCACACATAAGATCTGCGGACTTCATTGCGGAATTTTGACTCTCCATTGAAGTCAATGGAGAAATTCCGCCATGAGTCCGCCACTGCTCCGCAACAGACAGAGCATGCTGCGGACACCAAATTCCGCTCCGCAGCCTATGCTCCGCAGCGGAATTTTACGCCTCGTCTAAACGAACACTGCTAAATTAAAGTGTAAGTCAATGGACAAACGGCTCCGCTGCGGATTAACGCTGCGGAGTGTCCGCAGCGGAATTTAAGTGAAATTCCGCCACGTGTGAACCCAGCCTTATAGTAATGTAGTATTAGTATAGTAATGTAGTATTATAGTAATGTAGTATTGTTATAGTAATGTAGTATTATAGTAATGTAGTATAATTATAGTAATGTAGTATTATTATAGTAATGTAGTATTGTTATAGTAATGTATTATTATAGTGATGTAGTATTATAGTAATGTAGTATTATTATAGTAATGTAGTGTTATAGTAATGTAGTATTATTATAGTAATGTAGTATTATAGTAATGTAGTATTATTATAGTAATGTAGTATTGTTATAGTAATGTAGTATTATAGTAATGTAGTATTATAGTAATGTAGTATAATTATAGTAATGTAGTATTGTTATAGTAATGTAATATAGTAATGTAGTATTGTTATAGTAATGTAGTATTATAGTAATGTAGTATTATTATAGTAATGTAGTATTATAGTAATGTAGTATTATTATAGTAATGTAGTATTATAGTAATGTAGTATTGTTATAGTAATGTAGTATTATAGTAATGTAGTATTATTATAGTAATGTAGTATTATAGTAATGTAGTATAATTATAGTAATGTAGTATTGTTATAGTAATGTAGTATTATTATAGTGATGTAGTATTATAGTTATGTAGTATTGTTATAGTAATGTAGTTTTATAGTAATGTAGTATTATTATAGTAATGTAGTATTATAGTAATGTAGTATTATTATAGTAATGTAGTATTGTTATAGTAATGTAGTATTATAGTAATGTAGTATAATTATAGTAATGTAGTATTGTTATAGTAATGTAGTATTGTTATAGTAATGTAGTATTATAGTAATGTAGTATTATAGTAATGTAGTATTGTTATAGTAATGTAATATAGTAATGTAGTATTATTATAGTAATGTAGTATTGTTATAGTAATGTAGTATTATAGTAATGTAGTATTGTTATAGTAATGTAATATAGTAATGTAGTATTATTATAGTAATGTAGTATTGTTATAGTAATGTAGTATTATAGTAATGTAGTATTATAGTAATGTAGTATTGTTATAGTAATGTAGTATTATAGTAATGTAGTATTGTTATAGTAATGTAGTATTATTATAGTGATGTAGTATTATAGTAATGTAGTATTATTATAGTAATGTAGTATTATAGTAATGTAGTATTATTATAGTAATGTAGTATTGTTATAGTAATGTAGTGTTATAGTAATGTAGTATTGTTATAGTAATGTAGTATTATTATAGTGATGTAGTATTATAGTAATGTAGTATTATTATAGTAATGTAGTATTATAGTAATGTAGTATTATTATAGTAATGTAGTATTATTATAGTAATGTAGTATTATAGTAATGTAGTATTTTTATAGTAATGTAGTATTGTTATAGTAATGTAGTGTTATAGTAATGTAGTATTATAGTAATGTAGTATTATAGTAATGTAGTATTGTTATAGTAATGTAGTATTATAGTAATGTAGTGTTATAGTAATGTAGTATTATAGTAATGTAGTATTATAGTAATGTAGTATTGTTATAGTAATGTAGTATAGTAATGTAGTATTGGTATAGTAATGTAGTATAGTAATGTAGTATTGTTATAGTAATGTAGTATTAAAGTAATATAGTGTTATAGTAGTTCAAATTACTAATTGATTAACAGTAGGTTTGTATTGAATCAAATTTGATAGTAATGCGGCCCGTCCACTTCATATTTTTTCTATGTGTGGCCCATTTACCTGGCCGAGTTTGAGATCCCTGCTTTAGAGGCAGCTGCTATGGGGCACTTGACGAAAGGGGGCTCAAACCTAGTTGATGCCGCTCTCTTTGCTACTGGGTTCCAAGAAAGGATTAGGATTCGGTGATCCCATTCTGGAGATATGTGCAGGACTCAGAGCTGGAACCCGCGTCCAACGGACATTTTAGGCATATCAGATAGATGACCCTTGCGTTAGGTGCCATCATGATGAGATGCAGTAAAGCAGCATGTAAAACTGTATAAATCTTGTATTTTCTAGGCCATAAATAAATGATTCAGGCTCCATCTTGGCACAATCCTGGTTCTTTTCATTCATTGTATAAAACTCTCATCTCTTCGGTGCCGAGATGTTTAAGCAGGTAGAAAGTCACTCATTTTTATGCTCCAACAGTTTTCTAGCCAACCTTAGCTACACCATCAGCGGTGTGACAACGCCTGAAGGCTCTCTTCATAAGCCAAAGCTTCTATGACCTAGATACGTTTTATATGAACGCTTACCCTCAATAATAGGTACAGACTTAAAGTAAAATGGAAGAGAGCAATGTTATTTTCATGGGCTGAATTAAGTAACGGAACATATAGTGGAAAAAGTAAGGATGTAGCCGAGACTTGTCATTTGTCGCAACGTATAATATGTTATTTGTAGATCTACATAGAAACCTCAAATTGTCTCATGGGCAAGAGTCATGGTAGCTGCGGACTGTTGGCATGATATTGGATGTTGAGGGTCCAGATCATGGTGGTTGTGGGCTTTCTAGGCTGCCAATGGTACAAACTGGAGCGGGGGGGGGGGGGGGTAGGGGGCTGATTTTGGGGGTAGGGGGCTGATTTTTGATTTTGCTATGAGGTCCTTTTTCCATGGTGGATATTTCTATACATCTTACACAATGCGGCAGTAGTTACACAGCTCCCCCTATGTCTGAAAAACCAGAGCCATGATTTTGTCGGAGCTCTCAGTGGGTGGTGGGAACCATACTATGTTTTCCTATGAAGCCCTATGATGCTGTTTTTGTATCTTTCTTCGTGGAAGGAGAAATTGAAGACTAAATTTAAAAAAAAATTGTATGTAGAGGCAAATAAAGTCTTAGATAGCACAGAAGTTCTGAGGCTGAACAAAGCCTGACAATCCAATGCAGATCATGAGCTGCCTCGTAATTCCTGCGGGTTTATAGCACATTTTACTTGGTTGGACCTCGTGGGAGAGATTCTAGATGCTCGTCCGGGCCGAATATTTATCGTCTTTCTCCAAGGTAGAGTCTCCGAGATTTAGATCTGTCATTTCCAGCCAAGAAGTGGAGTTAAATTTTCTGTAGTTATTACAAATAAGTTCTCTATTTCATTCCATTATTATTTCCAGAGAATATCTTCTCCATTTATTCTATTGTTCGGTTATAGAACAGTGTTCCCCAAGCACGGCATGATAAAAGGCGGCAGCGCTGGCGTGTATATTAATAATATCTTTCCAAGGTTACTCAAGCAATGTTAATTGGATTATAGAGGTTATTGTATTCTACAGATAAAAAGAAATGTCACCTTTAGGCTGTTCTTAGGAAATCAAATATCAAGTCTCACACACTGTCACTTCTATGGAAATACTAAAAAAGAATTGGCGTTATCGGCTCCAAAGCTGTATGTGGGCTGTCATGTGGATATTCCTCTATTCTATGATAAGTGGTTCTACATATTTTATGATCATTACTGATTAAACATTTTGACCTTGTGGGTAATCAGCAGTCGTATGACAAAATACATGAGCACATACGCGCGGAAAATTTACAACTATGGTTGATTATTGTAGATATCTCGCCATGTATGTCCCTTAAATCAACAGTTTATCAGTAGTAAAAAAAAGAAATAAGAAAACTAGTTAGATCGGAACAAATTGGCCTTTCCTTTTTCAGACTTACATACATACAGTAAGACATAGACATGGACAGAGGGGTGGGAGGTAGAGACAGTAAGGAAGGGCCTGTGTATCCTTGTGTACACATAGGTGACTAAAAGTCACGAAACAACAGAGAAGTTTCGATTTCCATTCTCCTGCTTGTTGAGTGAGTGGTTCTGATGATGATGTGATACATATGTATGATCGATAGACTGACAGACAGATAGATATGGGATAGAAAGATATGAGATAGATAGATAGATAGATAGATAGATAGATAGATAGATAGATAGATAGATAGATAGATAGATGATAGATAGATAGATAGATAGATAGATAGATAGATAGATAGATAGATAGATAGATAGATAGATAGATAGATAGAGAGATAGAGAGATAGATAGATAGATAGATAGATAGATAGATAGATAGATAGATAGATAGATAGATAGATAGATAGATAGATAGATGATAGATAGATAGATAGAGAGATAGAGAGAGAGAGAGAGAGAGATAGATAGATAGATAGATAGATAGATAGATAGATAGATAGATATGAGATAGATAGATAGATAGATATGAGATTGATAGATGATAGATAATAGATAGATAGATTGATAGATGATAGATAATAGATAGATAGATAGATAGATAGATAGATAGATAGATAGATAGATAGATAGATAGATAGATAGATAGATAGATAGATAGATATGGGATAGATAGATAGATAGATAGATAGATAGATAGATAGATAGATAGATAGATAGATAGATAGATAGATAGATGATAGATAGATAGATGATAGATAGATGATAGATATAGATAGATAGATAGATAGATAGATAGATAGATAGATAGATGATAGATAGATAGATGATAGATAGATAGATAGATAGATAGATAGATAGATAGATAGATAGATAGATAGATAGATAGATAGATAGATAGATAGATAGATAGATAGATGATAGATAGATAGATAGATAGATAGATAGATAGATAGATAGATAGATAGATAGATAGATAGATAGATAGATAGATATGAGATAGATAGATAGATAGATAGATAGATAGATAGATAGATAGATAGATAGATAGATAGATAGATAGATAGATAGATAGATAGATATGAGATAGATAGATAGATAGATAGATAGATAGATATGAGATAGATAGATATGAGATAGATAGATAGATAGATAGATAGATAGATAGATAGATAGATAGATAGATAGATAGATAGATAGATAGATAGATAGATAGATAGATAGATAGATATGAGATAGATAGATAGATATGAGATAGATAGATAGATAGATATGAGATAGATAGATAGATAGATAGATAGATAGATAGATAGATAGATAGATAGATAGATAGATAGATAGATAGATAGATAGATAGATATGAGATAGATAGATAGATAGATAGATAGATAGATAGATAGATATATATGAGATAGATAGATAGATAGATATTTATACAAATCAATAATAAATATGTGTAGGTTCAGCAAAGTTTTCATTTAATTACAATATGTAAATTAATAGAACATTACTGTATTATTTGCATTTATTATTTTTTTGATAACTGTAAAACATATATATTCTCTTGCTAGATGGAAGATTCTTCCGGCGAGTAATGATTTTTTCTTCCACAAGTTATTCCTTGATTTAAAAAGGTCATGTCAGGTATAAAATCACAGCGGTGCCGCACATCCAGGAGCACTCAGCACTGACGGGCAGCCTGCGCCCTTGAGAATGTGTTCCGGCTTTGCGGAATCAGGCTTCATCTCCCCGTTGTCACAGAGCAGTGTCAGCCAGTTCTAATCATGGTCTGGTTCCTGCTGATTGCTGAGACATTACTCCATACTCTGAACTTCCCTTCTATTTATACTGATGCTACAGACATGATCATGGACACAGTCACTTGGGATCACCGAGGCTCAGCATGCCAGTTATTAATACTGGCAGCCTCTAAGTA
The DNA here is from genome assembly GCF_050947455.1 of Rhinoderma darwinii. Classification (NCBI taxonomy): domain Eukaryota; kingdom Metazoa; phylum Chordata; class Amphibia; order Anura; family Rhinodermatidae; genus Rhinoderma; species Rhinoderma darwinii. Next base: position 14,836,201 of record NC_134687.1, on the reverse strand, counting down.
GCTCGCCGCGGGCAGCCTGGTAGCATTCCACATTCTACTCTATGTTCACCAACATGGACCAGTCAATCATTGCCAGCTCAGACTGTTCTAGACATGCCCAATATGACAGCACCTCATGGCTATTATTAGCTTATAACTATTATTATTTGCATGGTTTTGAAACGCCACAGTAGTAAAGTTTTTGGAATAAGTTCCTTGGGTGCACCAGAGGAACGGATTCTGTGGACCCCCCCCGGTAAGGTCGTGCTGCTGTGGGTCTCAGTGGAGTGACCCTCTGCCACAGCCTGCCCTGCCTTTGCGTTAACTTGCAGAATACCATTCCGTACATCCATGGATCACGGTGGCCGCTATGCCACTACCTACCACTACAGGCTACCCGACCACCTGTGGCTATACGTGTGCAACACACATGTCACACAACAGGAGTACGGTCCCAGGTCACAGGGTGACTACCAGAGTCTCAGCCCAAATCCTTCTTACAAAAGTGGTACTTTCTCTAGACTGCAGGGACAGTCCACAACTTACTCGCAGCTACCAGTCGCTATATATAGCTTTATTACTCTAATCCCTAAATAAAAAACAGTTATTAACATAACTATAACATATAAAAAAAACAACCGACTGGACTGAAGGCATCGTTTAGAATTCTTTCTTCTTCTCAAGATGCTGATATGCCAACCAACCGCTGCCAGGCAGTGGGCATGTAGGGTACTTGTGCACGGCTTTTATGGCCAAAAACCCGTCAGCTGTGACATCTGCAAAAGAAAAAAAATGGGACCGACACAAACGCTGTATGGACAGCTACAACAAAGAAAAGTGTCACTAAAAGGGGAGGGAGGGCCAGGGTGTAAAGCAGAAGGTAAGAGGGGGTTATGGCCCTGAACACGGCTATCAGTACCCCTATAACCCGCCTCTTTAGACCTGTAACCAATCTTTGCTCCTGGCATTTTTTAGTTCCACCAATCCTCCTCCTCCCTTTGCCCTGCTGTCCCTGGCACTCTCCCTTTTCGGGTCAGTGCCGTCAATAAGGACCGTTCGACTTGAACCAGCAGCAACCTCACACGGGTTATCTTTAGTGTCATACAGGTTAGCTATAACTTGCAGCAAACAGTGCAATGCTTCAATCTTGTCTTTACTCAGGATACTGCCTTTACTTGTTACGGTACCTTATAACCACAGTCCGCTCACTCTGCCACACTCAGAGGAATTGGCCCCTTTCATAGGCCTTAGAGCAACCAGACTCTATCTCACCACAACTCAGGACTGGACACTCACAGTAAATTTTTTCAGAAGTTACGGCTTCCAAAGTCCCTCATGGCCTGATCACCGGTCCACTAGAACATGTCATGGTGGTTACACCCGGTCTATTGCACAGCAGCTCATAGGCTCCCACAGCCGACACCTCTCAGCCTCTCCCACATGGTCGTTGGTCCCAAACCCATTGGCTTGTCTCTCAGCGGCTTCCACACCTTGCCTATTGCTCACTCACCCCTTCTTCTGGTGGCTGCACATGGGCCTGCTGTACAGCACATATGCAGCAGGTCCTCCATGCACCACACGTGGCTTCCTCGCCACACTGCACTTCCTACACAGCTTCCCTATCTCACTTATTCCTGGCACTTTTCTCTGTGGCATTGCCATCCAGTGGTGATAGCTAATATTACAAAAACTACTAAGCATTAGACTGCATACAAACATTAATTAGGGAGAAAATAGTGAAAGCAGTCACATTAGAAAAAGTCATATTAGTAAGAGGTGGTGAGGCTTACCTCCCTTATACTTATCCTAATAATAATTCACTTGGACACAGACTAAAGTATAACGGCGCTGCATAAATGCATCATGTTGAGCAAAACGCCAGTTTTTAGTGACACTATTAGATATATGCAAAACAATGTATGACAACGTCCATGACGTCTGTATCAGCAGGCAGCGGCACGATATCACCACCAGAATTAATATTATTGAAGGAGATTTGTGAATGATTTGATGAAGATTGGTGATTCACAAAATAATGTAAGAATTGCATAGCTGCAGCAGCACTCACTCACAGCAATGGCTGCCTGCGCCTGTATAACTACCACACAGACACTGAATGACTCCTGTGTATCCCTAAACTCTATTCTCTTCTCCTCACTATGAAGCACACTCACTGACACTAATCCACTATCTATCTGTATTCTGTGCTTTACTGTCTCTAACTCTCTGTCTGACGTCCTCTCTCTCCTGTCTGTATCCACACAAATCAGCATTATTTTCTGGTTGAGCTGTTTATAGTGGCTGTGACTCATAAGACTGTCATCAATTACTCACACCGATACCCCTCATGGTTGGCTGTGCCAGAGGCAGGGCTGCCTTGAAGGCATTTTGAGGAAGCCCACTGAGCTGCCGCCCGAGGTCACGGGATCCTTCTTCTCTGTCTTCTTGTTTTCTCCTGAAATGTAAAATGGTGGCTGCCATTTTGAGCGTTTTGTGCGGTAAGATTCCCAAAAGTATAGGATTCGCGAAAATCCGAAATGTTTGGGAAATTTGTAACAAATTCAATTTGTGTAGAATTGATTTGCTCTTCTCATCTTATTGTCAAGGACTGAACTATTACAATATATAGTCCGCTCAATGCACCCATTAAAAAATAAAAAAATAAAAATGCCAGAATCGCTATTTTGTGGTCAGTTCATCTCCCACAAAAAAATGAAAAATAAAGTGATCAGAATGTCCCATGTACTCCAAAATGAAATCAATAGAAACGACAGTTTGCCTGGCAAAAAATAAGCCCTCATACCGCTCAATGGACGGAAAAAAATAAAAAGTTACCGTATTTTTCGGATTATAAGACGCAGTTTTTAGCAAGAATAAATCTTGCTAAAAAGTCCCTGCGTCTTATAGTCCGCAGTCAAGGGACCCGGCATCGCCGGGCGCCATGTCCGCTTCACTACTTAACCCCTTCCCGACCCATGACGTGCTGGCACATCTTGGACCGGGGGGGGGGATGATGTATGGAGCACGTGTATGGAGCTGGCTCACGCGCTGAGCCCGCTCCTTACACTGCAGGTGTCAGCTTCTGACACGCTGATCTAACGGCCAGGAACAGAAATTTCGCTGTTCCTGGCAGTTTAAAGGGGTTGTGCCATAAAACACATGTATCCCCTATGCACATTATAGGGGATACATGTGTGATCGATAAGGAGAACAGGGACCGAAAGTTACCAGGAGCGCTGCATGAGAAGCTGTGACTTCCGCGTTCTGCGTCCGGCAGCTTCATGTAGATCAAAGGGATTCTTCTGCGCATGCGCGAGCGGCTCTCCATTGATCTCTATAGAGCTGCGGAACAGATAAGCCGGAACTCTAGGCTTCTCATGTAGCGCTCTGGGTGACTTTCAGTCCCATGTTCTCCTTATCGCTGGGGGTCGCAGTGGTCAGACCCCCAACAATTTCAAATGTAGCCCCTATTCTGTGGAAGGGGATACAGGTGTTTTATGGCAAACTCCTTTAACTAGTTAAATGCTGCGGTCAATAGCAACCGCAGCATTTATAGTGTTTTTCTATGAAGGACATTTATGACATACCCACAGGATCTGTCATAAATGTCAGATAGATGAAGGTCCCACCTCTAAGACCTGCACCTATCTCTAGAACGGGGCCCCCTAAACCATGTTCTAGCTTTCTGTGCTCTCCCGGCCACTTGGTTACATGTGGAGTTACTGAAACAGCGTAACTTGCTGAGCTGCGCTGTTTCCGTAACTCCCATAGATCTGAACAGTAGTTACGGAAACAGCGTAGCTCGCATGCTACGCTGCTTCCGTAACTGCCATTCACTACTATTGGAGTTAGGGAAACAGCGTAGCTCAGCGTGTTACACTGTTTCAGAAACTCCACATGTAACCGACTAGCTGCTGGTTCAAGTCCCCTAGGGGAACTAATAAAATGTGTAAAAAAAAACAAAAAAAAACCTTAGATTAATTTTCAGGAGTGTAAAAAACATAAATATTAAAAGTTTAAAAAAAACAAAAATTTTTCCCCAAGCACAATGTAAAAAAATAAAATAATTTGGTATCGCTGCATCCGTAAGAGTCTGATCTATTACAATACACCATTATTTAACTCGCATGGTGAGCTTAAAAATTGAAAACATCAAAATAGTTTTTTGGTCACCTTAGCGCTTAAAAAATGAAATTAATAAAATGTGATAAAAAAAATCGTATGTACCAAAAAATGGTGCCAATAAAAATTACAGCTTGTCACGCAAAAAATAAGCCCTCACACCGCTTAATCGATGAAAAAAATATAAAAAAAAGTTTTGGCTCACAGAATGTGATGAAGAATAAATTATTTTTTAACAAATAATTTTTTTCATATTTTCTGTTGTCTAAAACCTGGGTGCATCTTATAGTCCGAAAAATACGGTATGTCTCTCAGAATGTGGCGACAAAACTCACATTTTATATTTAACAATCAGTTTTTTCCTTGTAAAAGTAGTAAAAACATCAAAAAAACTATAAAAATGTGGTCAATTGTATTGACCTGCAGAATAAAGATAACACGCCATTTTTACCGTACGGTGAACACCGTAAAAACAAACCCCCCAAAAGATTGAGGAATTGCTGTTTTTTTTTCTATTCCACTCCACAAATACGTTTTTCCCAGTTTTCCACTACATTATATGGTGCAATAAATGGGGCCGTTAAAATGTACAACTCGTCCTGTAAATACGTGCCTGCATACGGCAATGCTGATGGAAAAATAAAGGAGTTATGGATTTTGGAAGGTGGGGAGGAAAAAAGGAAAGTGAAAATGCGAAAAATGGCTGCGGTGGGAAGGGGTTTAGTCCAATAGAGTGGAGCATGTTAAGTAGGAGTTGGTGGTCTACAGTATCAAAGGCTGCAGAGAAATCCAGAAGAATCAGTAGAGAGTATTTGCCGCTAGATTTAGCAATAAGACCTAATAAGCCCCACTTTGTATCCTCCCCATCACAATGCCCTTGAGGTTTTGGACCCCCTTCCTGCAGGTTCTACCACACTCTGTCAAGACCCTATCTCTACCTGACGTTTTGGCACATTTTACCAACACCATCCATGACTTGCCTAAGTAGAGTCGTGTGTTAATGAACCTTTACTTACCCTTCTTTTTTCGCTCACCCCCACCTTTAGGAAAGACACGTGACACCGAGGTTGGATGTAAAATGGCCACAGCAGCCGTTTATTAATTTTCACAGTTTTGAAAAGCAATTTTGATCCGAAACATTCGGATAACTCATTAGGAATCCAACCAGAGAATTCCTCCTAATAATTCACATGACCCAACATGGGTCAGAATCATAAATAACAATTAACGTTAACATTAACCCCTTAATGACCGGGCCATTTTGCACGTTAATGACCAAGGATTATTTTTTGTTTTTTCACGGTCGCATTCCAAGAGTCGTAACTTTTTTTTTATTCCGTCGACATAGCTGTATAAGGGCTTGTTTTTTGCGGGACGAGTTGTATTTTGTATTTGCACCATTTTTAGATGCTTATAATATATTGATTAACTTTTATTAACTTTATTTTAGGAGAGAATTGAAAATAAGCAGCTATTCCAGCATTGATTTTCATGTTATAAATTTACGCCGTTTACTATGCAGCGGAAATAACATGTTAACTTTATTCTATGGCTCGGCACGATTACGGGGATATCAAATATGTAAAGGTTTTATATGTTTTCCTACGTTTGCACAATAAAAAGCCATTTAGGAAAAAATTACTTGTTTTTGCATCGCCGCATTCCAAGAGCCGTAACGTTTTTATTTTTCCGTCGATTTGGCCATATGTGGGCTTGATTTTTGCGGGCCAATGTGTAGTTTTCATTAGTACTATTTTGGGGTACATAGGACTTATAGATTAATTTTTATTTAATTTTTTATGGGGGGAATGGGAGAAAAGAGCGAATTTTGCCGTTGTTTTTTGCGTTTTTTTTGGACGCCGTTCATCCGGCGGTTTAATTAATGTGTTCATTTTATTGGTCAAGTTGTTACGATCGCGGGGATACCATATATGTGTGTGTGTGATTTGTTTTGACACTTTTACTAAATAAAACCACTTTTTGGGCAAAAAAAGTAGTTTTATTTGATTTTCACTGTAATTTTTTTTTTATTTTTTTTTCACAAACTTTATTTAACTGATTGACATATTTTTTTTTAGTCCCACCAGGGGACTTCACTATGCGATGTGCTGATCGCATATATAATGCTTTGGTATACTTAGCATACCAAAGCATTATTGCCTGTCAGTGTAAAACTGACAGGCAACCTGTTAGGTCATGCCTACGGCATCGCCTAACAGGCAGTTGCGGAAGACAGACCTGGGGGTCTTTGTTAGACCCCCGGCTGTCAAAGAAACCCGACAGCGACCCGCGATTTGTTTGCGGGGGCGCCGATGGGGTGACAGAGGGAGCTCCCTCCCTCTGTCAAACACATTAGATGCCGCTGTCACTATTGACAGCGGCATTTAATGGGTTAAACTGCCGGAATCGGAGCGCGCTTCGATTCAGGCAGTTGCAGCAGGAGCCAGGCTGTGTATAACAGCCGTGCTCCTGCCGCTGATCGCGTGGGTACAGTGACAGTACCCGCGCCATCACAGGACGGATATATCCGTCCTCCTGCGCGAGCTAGCAGCTGCTGAGGACGGATATATCCGTCCTTCGTCGTTAAGGAGTTAATCCGAGCAGGGGAAGTCCTTGAAGCCATTTTAGATATTCCTTTTATATCTCGAGTTAGCCATTTGCAACACCACCAAGACATTACCTCCAGCCGTAAACCAGCTCGGAAGCACCGCTCACCTCTGCAGATGGCTCCAACCACCAGAAGACCACTTCAAAGGGATAACACCCTATGAAGTCTTCAACCATGTACCTTTTTTGGGGGACGCATACCCCCGATGCGACCCCCCCACCATTTCGTACTGACCGACCTCAAGGACTCCCCCCGCCACAGCGAAACAGGCCTTGACCACCTTAAGCCTGTGAGTTCCGCCACACCACCAACGCCCTTTCAATTCCTTCTGCTATTGCCAGACTCCACATATCAATCCAAACCTCGGTCAGATGAACCCCATCACTCCTCCAGTAGTTCCCTATTCCTGACTCCAAATCCCTGTGCCGCACACAGATACCCCCATTCCTGGCCACAAAACGGGACACCGCCCGATTTACTTTGATGCGAGCCTTATTGACCCTCTCCACTGACCTAGCCAGCCGCCAATGCTTCCTTGGGACAATATCTGACCACACTATCACCAATCCGGGGTGAGAAACCCACAAACACAACATATCGTGTTTGATGTCCCGTACCAACTCCCGAAAGGGGCGAACCCCCAAATCATTCCCACCCACGTGCAAAACCAGAACTTCCGGCACCCTATCCAGCCGAGAGTATGTCTGGAATTCCGCTAACACCCTGCTCCACAACATACCTCTAAATCCCAGCCAATGCAAAACCGCGTCCTGCCGCGGAATGCGCAACTGGCGACCATCAGGGCGGACATCCGCCCTCAAAGCCCCCCAATGCACGTAAGAGTGGCCCAACAACCACACAAGACAAGGAAGCTGATCTGAAACGGAAAAGAAAGATAAATACAAGCACACAAACGTTTCCACTAGCAAAATGACTCATAACAAATGGGGGCGCACGTAGGACTTAAACCTGTTGGACTCCCAACGGCCAATGCGCCGCACCCCTTCGTCATCCAACCCCCAGCGCCCGCCTCAGTTGCTGCGCCAATCCTGAAGGAATGAGATGAGTAAGGACCCGCCGCGACGCCGACCGCCGCCAGGCATTTTTTAAATACTGCGCCAAATTGAAATCTGGACAAGAATGACCCATCCTCGTGACAAAGCAACGGCAACTCGGGAGACCCCACCTGTGGTTTAAAAACCCGCATGCAAGCGACCGGACACATCGCCATCCCGGGAGGGCAAACAAAACTATCCTCTTTCCTTTACCCAGTTGGTCAGTTTTTGACCGCCGCAACCATACCTCGAGCCTGTCCCCATATAGGGTCACCTCACCCCGTCTCAATCCCCCTGCCCGCTTGGTACTAGGAGAAACCAGCTCGCCAATTCTAAATGCCCCAAAGAACGCTAAAGAAAATGCTAACCGAAATAACTCCACCTCGGACGAAGAATGACAGACAGACACCAACGATACGCTCAAAGAGATAAGAAGAGAAAACGACACGGGCCTTCTACAATCCGCTTCTGCCCTGCCCCGACACAGACCCTTCAAAGCCTGTCCCACTAAAAACTCCTTGGACACATCCCGAAAACCCCTCAACTTAAAACCAAAAGCCAACGCAGCAATGATCCGATTGACCTTCGCCAACGAAAACCCCGCCTCCCAGGCATCCCCCAACCAGTACAGAAGTGCCACCAACCTGTCATGATCCGTGCTGACGTTACCCAACTCTCTTACCCACTCATCCCACTGCTTCCAACAAGCAGAATAAGCCCTCCACGTCGTACGTGCCAATGACCTTTCCACCAATCGCTCTACGGGACCGAGACCAGATCCCAGAGATGTTCCGGACAAGCCAAACCGAGACGCTCCGCTCCCGGTGCCAATTGACGAAATCGGTCCCACTGCGAGCGAGAAAGAGCATCAGGGATACAATTCCGTACCCCTGGCACATGTACCGCCACCACCCACGCGTTCAAAGACAAACACACCAAAACTAAATGTCGCAACAACTGAACTACCGGGGGAGAGGAGGCAGTGATATTATTAATGGCCAGTACCACCCCCATGTTGTCGCAGTAAAAACGAACCTTCTTATCCCTGAGCCTGTCCGCCCAAATGGTCGCCGCAACCACGATAGGGAACAGCTCGAGCAGGGCCAGATTCCGCGTGAGTCCACTGGACACGCAGCTAGCCGGCCAGTTTCCTGCATACCAAGGACCACCCCCATACGCTCCAAACCCACCTGCACCAGCCGCATCAGTAAAAATTAGTAAATCACTCGTATCCTGCGCTGGAGCCATCCATAGCGAGCGACCGTTGTACTGACCCAAAAACTCGTCCCAAACTTGCAAATCAGCCCGATGCTCTTCCTTGAGCCGCACAAAGTGATGTGGCGCACGAACCCCTGCCGTCGCCGCCGCCAACCGCCTACTAAAAACCCTCCCCATTGGCATAATCCGGCAAGCGAAATTCAACTTCCCCAGCAGCGACTGAAGATCATGCAACGTAATTTTCTTTAACCTACAAGCCCGATGTACCTCCTGCCTCAATGACCCTAGCTTATCCGCCGGAAGACGACACTCCATTGCCACCGAATCAATTTCAATCCCTAAAAAACAAATGGTCGATACCGGGCCCTCAGTCTTTTCAGGCGCCAAAGGGATTCCAAAATCCCTCGCAACCTTCTGCAATGAATGAAGCAAGTTACTGCAAATAGGCGAACCCCCCGGGCCGATGCACAAAAAATCATCCAAATAATGTATCAACGAGTCGACCCCGGATACTTCCTTCGTCACCCATTCCACAAAGCTACTAAACGCCTCGAAATATGCACACGAAAGAGAGCACCCCATCGGAAGGCACCTATCCACATAAAAAGCCCCGTTCCAAAAACAACCCAACAGTCGTTGGCTTTCTGGATGAACCGGCAATAACCGGAAAGCAGCCTCAATGTCGGTCTTTGCTAACAGCGCGCCGTTCCCTGCAACACGAACTAGCCCCACCGCCTTGTCGAATGATGTATACACCACAGAGCACAACTCGTGATCAATCCCATCGTTCACCGACGAGCCCTTAGGAAACGATAAATGCTGAATTAAACGAAATTTTTGGGGCTCGCGCTTTGGCACAATACCCAATGGGGACACCACTAAATCCTTTATTGGCGGATCAACGAACGGCCCCGCCATGCGACCCAATGAAACTTCTTTGAACAGTTTTTCCGACACGACCTCGGCATGCAAGTAAGCCGACTTAAGATTCCGCCGCGTAACCGGGACCTCATAAGGAGGCGGAGGAATAACGAAACTGCCATCCTTTCCACCCTCACCGCTGACAACCCCTTGACTAGCCGAGGAGAACTGGTTCCCTGACCGCTTCTTCCGCATACATTTTGCAGCCCCGTGGGATGAACCATTGCATTCTGAACACACGTGCTTGAACTTACACGTGGCCCCAAACTTACACTGGCCATCGTTAAATTGCCAGCAGAATCCCAGTTTTGCCCCTGAACCTTGCCCGGCCTGGCTGGACTGACCTCCTTGGCCGACGCTCCCAGGAAAGGACTGCTTAACCGGAGCCGTAACCCTTAACCACAGCGCAATATCCTTCTGGTCCCACCGAATCGCCGGCCGAACCGCCTTACGCTGACGGAATTGCTCGTCGTATCTTAACCACGCCTGCCCCCCGTATGCCCTGTGAGCCTCCCCAATGACATCAAAATAGCAAAACAACGCCGAACAATTTTACGGCGCCTTTTCTCCGATAACGCTGGCTAATATGGCAAACGCCTGCGACCAATTGACGAATGTCTGCGGGATAAGCCTATACCGCCGACGCTCCTCCTCCTCCTTCTTACTCTCGTCCCGCTTGCTTTTATCCAAGTTGAATTTAGCAAGCGGCAGAAGAGAAAAAATCTCCACGTATTCGTCCTTACAGATCCGCTCACGAACCTCCTGCTTTAAATGCGCCCCCAACGGACCTTCGAAGCAAACATACACCTCCCCGCGAGCACGATCATCAAGCCGCACCCTATCGCCATCTTTTTGCGCCTCAGTCTGCACTGATACCGCGACCGCCTCCTTAGACGCCACCAGCCCTTCCACCATCCCGGGACGCAACTGTAACGATCCAACCTCCCGGGGACCTTCCCAAACTACCGCCGGGGACACCGTCGTAACTACCGGCGCCGCCGCCCTATCCAGACGTCCGACCAGCTCCCGCAAGCAACCCACTAAATCCGCTAAACCCGCGCCGTCGCGCCCGACCGCGCCGCTACCGGCAGCCGATGCCACGCTTGCTGCCCCCCCACCGACACCCGACATAAAAATCGCTGGATACGGCAAAGAAGGAGTTATGTACTCACCAGGCTGCACAGGCGCTGTATTCCCGTCAGCCGGACCGTCATGACCTCGCCGAACATCATCCACTTCGCCTTCTTCCAGATCCTCTCTCGCAGACGACTGGCCATCCCACCGACATCTCCTACACGGGGACAACGACGCGCAGACCGATGGGCCGGCCACCTGCCACCCGACCTCGAGGACCCAGACTTCCGACCGGACCTGTTGCCTCGTCGTCGCTGCAGCTCTAGGCGTCCTCCTCGACGGTCTCGAAGAAGCCAGCCCCCTGGCCGGAACATCACCATGTGGGGCGGCCGTCGACAGCCCTCCGGTTCTTCCATCCGATGGAGGAGGGGTGACAGGGAGCCCGGCCTGCGACCCCCTGTTTACCGCCGGACCTCGTCGCGGCTGGGGATTCCTGCCAGGACGCAGGGCATGGGAAGAGGCGGCCCTCCCAGCTGCCTGGCCTGCAGCGTCCTTTGAAGGGCTCCCCATGCGACGCCGCGTCTGCGGGACCACCTCCGGGCTAAGTCGTTCTGGAGGGCGGGACCGCCGGGAGCGACGGGGGGACCCGGCCCGAGCCACGGTCACCCCTGGCGACGCTCTCTGCCTCATACGGGCTGGAGCGTGTGTATCCGACTCCCCCCCGCCGCTAGAGCACTGGCACTAGGGAGGGGGCCGGGGGAGGGGAGCCTGTCCCCCTGATCAGCAGACCTCGGGCGCCGGGCCTGACGTGGCGACACTTCACCTGGGATCCTTGCCAGTGCAGCCACGGTCTCCTCCAACCAGCCGGGACCGTGGAATGCAGCTGCCACACGCAGCTGTTCCAACATGCTGACCTCCGACATGGCAGGTAAGCAAAACGAGCGGGCCGCAGCAGGAGCTTCTGACAATGTGTGTTACTCCTCCCGCTGCTTCCGGCTCAATGCCGAAAACAGCGGGAAGATCAGTAACGTCCCCTAACTCCTCCCTACCTCTAGTCTACCTCCCCCTACAACTCCCTCCTGTTTAACCCTTTCCCTCCTAGGTCCCGTCATGGAGGCTTCCCCTGAAGCCCTGCGGGCTGCGTCCAGCCTCTTCTTTATTGCCGTAGGTGACTAATCTTAACTTCCTGCCAAGGGTGAAATAAGTAACCATGGAACCCCATAGAAAAACACTGAATTGTTCATCGCTCCAACAGGACATGAAGGCTTGTGATTATTTTGGCCTTCACTCTGTCCTCTGTGTCTTTTACTCCTTTCCTTCACATTTTCTTCACATCTTTACACGTTCACCTTCCATCATCTACGGTTATCACTAACTGCGCCTCACCGCTAAGTAAAGAAGGGCCCCCTTATATTCTGGGCTCCATAGCAGCTGCTCTGCCTACTACCCTGATAGTTCCGATACCAACGCTGCCTGCAGTAATGACCTTCAACGCCAAGTGGCCGTAACCTCCAGAGAGGTAAAGACTATTTGATGACCCTGGAAGTGACAGCCTCTTCACTAGAACAATCCTGAAACACTGTTTCTTCTAGGCCAAGGTACCTTCCTTCTGTTCCAGTCATGGCTATTATTTGGCTTGTTTATTCTTTAACATTTTGCCTATTGGAAAAATCGAACGAGTTGTATTCTAGCTGTACTCTTGTATTTCCTATATATGGCCGGTAGAAGCCTGTTCGCAGCTGATAGACCTCTACTCTTCTATTACAAGAAATCCCTACAGGAATTCTGGCTTCAAACAGTTTCCGCTGTGTCGCAGACTGCTAAGATCACGACCACGTCTGTTGTGCTGTGCGCCTCCGTCTGATACTCCCTCTCTGTTACGGTTTAATTCTCTGGTACCTGCTCACCAGACAAAAGGAAACCAAAATGTCTGGGGCTTTGATTTGCTGGATTTTCTTCGATATTTTGCTCAATTCTTATTAAGTAAATCAAAGACTGTCCAGGACTAAGGCCCCATGCACACAAAATCTGCGGGTGAATTTTGGTCACATTCATTTCTATGGGCCCATGCACACGACCGTGATTTCCACAGTCCATGTATTGCCCGGGAGCCTGGACCGCAAAAAGATAGGACCCGTCTTATTACGGCCGTATTTTGCGGTCTAGGCTCGTTGAAATGAATGCACACGGCCATGTGCACGGCCCGTGATTTGCGGGCGGCCCGTGGATCACGGGCCGTGTACACCACTTTGGTCATGTGCATGACTTCGTTCACATCTGCGTCAGGGCTCTATTCCAATGTTATGTTGCAGCTTTCCATCAGAATGGAGCCCTGACTGGCACAAACGGAAACCATAGGTCAACTACGCTATTGGTTCTGTCAAAACGACGGAACCCCTGCACAACGGAGACAAACTGAAAACCATTGGCACTGGATCCATCACCATTGAAATCAATGGTGATGGAAACAGAAACCTATGGTTTCCGTTTGTGTCAGTCAGGGCTCCATTCTGACGGAAAGCTCCAACGGAACATCAGAACGGGACCCTGACGCAGATGTGAACGAAGCTTAACCTTCACTTTTCCCTGATAATAACATTTGTGATGACTCACGTCTGGACAAGGAGGGTCAAGACACCTGTTGTATTTTCATAAGATGTTTACTTAGTGTGGAGTAAAACTTGGAAAAAATACTTGCCATCGGTAATATGTCCTTAAAGGCATTGCCCACTTTAAAAAAAAACAAAACATTTTCATGTACTCTATTAGGAAATTCTGAGTTGATATCGGGGGTCCTCTGGTCAGGACCCTCATCTCTTGGCCAGAATTGAGAGGGGTTACAAAGAGCGTCTCTCGCTCTGAAGAACCTGTCCTGTCCTGCATTACACAGACAACACATCGATTTATATGGGCGCATTGTAATGCTTAATTTGCCCTGTGGTGGCGCAGCAGGTATAAGGGACACTTACTGCCAGTTTTCCCACAGATTACAGTGAATTGTGGGGGGTTCTAGCAACGGTACACTTTAGGATCCGCTTATTATCAAGGGACCCTTCTAACAAGTAGGAATTGTTCAAAGCGGAGAACCCCTTTGAGTGGGAACCCTTGGTAGTTACAATCATTGGGGGTAAGTTGTGTAACCGAAAGCAGACAACAAGGTGCATTGAACTAGGAGGAAGACTACTTGATCTTTTGGTACAACAAAAGAAGATCCAACAGAACTGGAAACATTGACAGAAGGCATTATCGAAAAGCATAACTGGCAGAGTACCATTATTGAGTTGGCACAGGCTAACCTAGGTTGAAGTATCTAAGAGATGAATTATCTATTTATATCCTGTTGCTTATGAACTCTATGCAGATGTAATTGCTGGTGGGATTTGAGTCCAGCATACTAAGGCAACAGGGCTAACCTCACCAAGTCATCGTACTACCCACCGGATCCTTGGTATTCACCGTTGACCCCTTGACATGGAAGGATTGAGAAGACATGGTGTAATGACGGGGTAGGGAGAGAGACAGGTGAGCCCTAATCTACCCGCCACTCAGTCCCTGCCTACTTGCACGACCCGTCCTAGGCGACAGCGTACAACTGGGCGACGGTCCCTACGCTCAGTATGTGCACCACAAACAAACAGACAAGGGTACACAGAAGCTAAGGGAAAAGGGGCAGTTGGCCAAGGCAACACCGTGAGCAACAAGAGTAGTGAATGAGCCGAGTCAAACCAGGAGTGTACGAGGTACCAAACGCAGAGCAGGAGCGTAGTCAGTAAAGCCAGGGTCAATATGAAGCAGAGGTCAATAGAAATAGCTGGAACAGCAGAGCCAGGAAACAAGAGAGAATCACAGGCAAAGACAAGAAGCAAATGAAGGTATAAATAGACAGAGAGCGGGAGCTAGAACCGTCTGGCCAGGCTGTGATAGGTTCTCCCACTCCGCAGCCTACCAGCCTAAGTTGTAGCAGATCGAGTCACTCTATCAGACCTAGGAGCAGATGCAGACTGATTAACCACGGGCGTCGACACATAAGCTGTGTCTGGCAGATCCTTTACACATCGATGATGACTGGGGTTATCCGAAAACTAAGATGATGTCAAGACAAAATTCTGCACTGGAGACATGGATTTCAGAAAAGCCCAAAACTAACTTACAGGGGTTATGGTCCAAACAACATGCAGAGGGCAGGAAACCTTTAAATAGCGAGAGCATCTAATGTGACACAACCGAGGTCTTGGACATGAGATCTTGTAAGATTACACACTCCTCTACTGTGAGAGGAAACATGGCAGTGACAAGAGGGCGGACAGGCCTGCTACTGCCCACTTGTGCCATGGACCATGGCACCTGACGTGCCTTCAGGATCATGGTCGTGTTGGGACATCCAACCTTGTATTGAATAGAGATGTGCAAACCTTTAAAATCTTTCTCACTGATTTGTGATATGTAATTCACTCTTCTCTGTGAAGCTGAGGATTGATTCTACCATCTATAGTTCTTATGAGCTTTAGCTATTGATCCCGACTTCGAACAAGATTATCATAAGCAGAGCACTTGGCTTGTACCTGTCTGCAGAAATATACATTCACTATATAGACAAAAGTATTTGGACACCTACACGTTACACCTAGAGGAGCATTTATGACATCCCATTATAAATCCATAGGCATTAATACGGAGTTGTCCCCCCCCCCCCCTTTGCAGTGAAACAGCTTCCACTCTTCTGGGGGCTTTCTACAAGGTTTTTCGGGATTATGTTTGATTTTTGACCCATTCATCCAGAGGAGGTCAGACACTGATGTTGGGAGAGGGGGCCTGGCTCGTTAATCTCTGTTCTAGTTCATCCCAAAGGTGTTGGATGGGGTTGAGATCGGGACTCTGTGTGGCCAGTCAAGTTCTTCCACACCAAACTACCCCAACCAACCAACTAACAATGTCTTTATGGACCTTGTGCACTGGGGCGCAGTCATGGCAAACACAAAAGGCCAAACCCTGAACACACACAGTTGGAAGCTACAATTGTCCAAAATGTCTTGTTATGATGAAGCATTAAGATTTCCCTTCACGGGAACTAAGAGGTTGACCTCTGAAAAACATCCCATAGCATTATCCCTCCTCCACCAAACTTTACAGCTGGCACAATGCAGTCAGGCAGGTAACGTTCTCCTGGCATTCACCAACCCGAGACTCATCGGTCACGCGTCCTCAAGCGTCACTCCACAGAACACGTTTCCACCTCTCCAAAGTCCAATGTTGGCAGCTTAACACCCCTCCATCTGACGCTTGGCATTGTACTTGGTGATGTAAGGCTGGCATGCAGCTGTTCGGCCCCCATGCCATGAAGCTCCCGGGCACAGGTCAATACCAGAGGAGGACTGTACTCTGCAGTTATTGAGTAGCAGAGTGTTGGTGACTTTTCTGCACTGGCTCCTCAGCACGCGCCCCCCCCCCCCCCCCCGCTCTGTAACTTTACATGGTCTGCACTTTGTGGCTGATTTGCTGCAGTTCCTTCGACTTTACAATAATATCACTCACAGGTGATGGTGAAATATCTAGGAGGGAAGAAATTTCCGGAACTGACTTGTTACACCGGTGACGTCCTATTACAGGACCGCGCTGGAAGTCAGTGATCTCTTTGCAACGACCCATCCTATCCATAATGTCTGTAAAGTGACGGCAGGGCGAGTGCCGGATGTTATACACCGGGGGGGATGGGACTGAAGGAAACACCGGAATTCAATGATTAAGAGGGGAGGTTCAATACAAACTGGGACAGAAGAGGAGCCAGGGCGTTTCAGGTACATAAAGTAAATTCCTCACCGCGCATAAACACTTTGCTCAGTCAGCTATCTGATAGTCAGATAAATACAAGACTTTTTCTTATGACACATGCACCATAGAATTCGGCCCATGCAGAGTGTCTGCCATGGGGCTTCGATATGCACAATGCCTGCCAGAAAGTGTTCCACATATATAGTGCCCCAGTTAGAGAGACACACACACACACACACACACACACACACACACACACACACACACACACACATACTAGTCCTTCTCAATGAATTAGAATATCATCAAGAAGCTAATTTATTTCAGGAATTCAATTCAAAAAGTGTCTCTCACATATTCTATAGATTCATTACACACAGAGGGATCTATTTCCAGCATTTTTTTCTTTTAATGTTGATGATTATGGGAACAGTTAATGAAAACCCAAAATTTTGTGTCTCAGAAAATTTGAATATTATATAAGCCCAATTTCAAAAATTATGTTTAATACCGAAATGTTGGAAAAAGATCCCTCTGTGGGTAATGAATCTGTATAATATATGAGTTTCACTTTTTGAACTGAATTACTGAAATAAATTAACTCTTTGATGATATTCTAATTGAGAAGGACTAGTATATATATATATATATATATATATATATATATATATATTGACAAATTAGAGGATTTTAGACAACTTTTGAATTGTTTTTCATAAAAGATAAATAAATACAGCTTCTATGTATCCTGAACACGTGGGACCCACTGTCACCAAAGCCGTCAGTCCCGCTGACCTGACAGATTTGGGTTTGAGCACAAGATACAGCTTCTATGTATACAGGATACATAGAACCTATAGTTCAAAAAGTAACATTTTTTTATTATAAAAAACAATTAAAAAGTTATCTAAACTCCTCTAATATTATTATCAAAAAAGGTTTGCATGGCCTTTAAGTCCTGGCATGAATGTAAAATGTAAGAGGCAGACGCAATCAAGGCAGTGCAGGTGGCACTACCCTTAGGAGCCATGCCAAAAATGGGACCCGATGGGCCACTGGCTACCCTCCAATATAGAAGTAAATTTGAAAATTATTTCTGCTTGCCCAATATCTTGGTGACATGGGAGAAAGCCCAAGTTCATTTTTTTTTTTAACTTGATAACTTCCGATCTGGAGATGGTCTACCTGCATGCCACCTCTGTGACCTGCTACCATGCCCAGGGCCTGTATAGTAAAAACTCAAACAGGAGATTTCTCACTGTGCACGTTATTTCTACACAGGTTCCTGGTTGGGTCATGACAATTGCTGCGAGTGGCCTGCAAGACGACATCTAAGGATCTCCAGATTAACGGGAATCAGGAAACAGAACTTTGGGGGTTGGGTGGGTACTTCCCATTCAGGCAAAAGCTGGATTTTATTTCTTCACTCTTTTAGTAGAGAAAAAAATAGTTCTGTAGACTGAAACCAAAACCGTTCTCCAGTCTATCTGTCTAAATCACACGAGGTTCCTATGAGTTACTGCATGTGGTGGAACACCGCTGACAGCAGGAATGATGGGAAAGAATATTAAGGCTCAAACCTGACCTCGTTATCTCCAAGGAGGACATGTGTGACAATCACCGAGATTTATGACATGTAAAGAAGGTCCGTTTTATCTTTTCTTCTCTTCTTTGCAGATATTTGTAGGAAATGCTGAGCTCAGATATTTCATTTGTAATAAAACAGCAGAAGAGAAGTGAATTTACTACTGTTTGGTTTTGTGTAACGTAAGGGAAATGTTTCTGTTTCTTCAAGGGGTTGTCTCACCACCACAACCTCAATGTGCCAATTAGGGTATATGGACGTCATATGTGCCAGAAGAGAGAACCGCTCCGTAAGAGCAGCTCCCGTTCTGGCTGAACCGGCTTGTCCATGCATTACATAGAAGACCATTCACTTGATTCAAGTATAAAAAGTATTATAGTTCCGGGTTCTTCTGCTGCGGTAAAAATCTGTCTTTTCTACAGTATGTAAAATTTAGCCTTAAAACGTTTGACAAACTTCATAGTGACATAGGAAAAGCGAAAAAAGCCATGAGGAAGGACGTGGTGTGCGTCTGAAACGCGTAGGCACCTATCTATCTATCTCTAAACATTACACTCGGGATTGATCTTGTTTTAATCACCCAAATAAAATTGGAACTATGTTCTATTTTAACTGATTGCGCTGGATCCTCTATTTTTTCGCTTTTCCTGTCTTGAATACCGTGAGCCGTCACGGAGATCCAGGCGCAGAACGCAGAAAACCTGCATTCAAGGTGAGCTTGAGGATCCCTCCCACAGTTTTTGTTTGTATTCATAGTGACATGTCAGAAGTTTGGTTTGGTGGGAGTTCGAGAAGTGAGACCCCCACCAATCGCTAGAACAAAGCAGCTGTTCAGCTTTTTCCGGAAATAAATTAGTTCTAGCGATTGGTGGGGGTCTCAGTGCTCGGACCCCCACCAATCCAAACTTCTGACATGTCACTATGACATGTCAGAAGTTTGTCAAACGTTTAGCTACACTTTAACTGTAGAGTAGAAAAGACAGATTTTATCTCTCAGACGGTTCTAAGCAGCAGAACAACCCGGAAGGGCGAAACCCAGGGTCGGCCAGGAGTTTTTGGCGTGCTGCATGCTTTTATATTTGATGTGCTTGAATCCTTTTTATATTTTGTGAGTATGGAGTAAAACAGCGTGGAGTGAAACTTAACCCATAAGTGTTCAACTATACTTTATTTATATCATTAAGGTATAGGTTCCTATTGTGTGAAATACATTGGAGAATCAGCGTCGGGAAACTGATACTGCTTCTGCGGAACTACAGGAGCCAAAAAAAACGATTGCACACATTTGGGATCATCGGTTGTCTACCGTGTACATACTGGGGGTAGTGCTGTCCTCCGAAAAGTAATTTGGACTGCTGCGTCTGAGCAGTAAATTCTGTCTTTTCTATTGAGTAGTTTTGGGTGTTGTGGATTTCACCCTTTTTATTTTCTCCGGTCTGGCTATTATTGCTATTTTCCATACAATGGCTGCTGCAGGAAAAATATGTGGCTGGCTGTGTCTTCCTTCGGTGATAACGGCTGATAGCTATGGGGTAGAAAAGCCGGACCTGCATGAAGAGTTATCCTTATGAGCAAATCCCTTTAATCCCTTTAATTATAAACATGGACCTCTAGAATCAAGGAAACGTAATCATAGATATGGACCTGGACCATAACATAAGATTGTAAATGTAAGATCACCTCTGAATGTTAGGACTGTTAGTGATGAGGTCTACCAGTGGTCTGTCAAAACCATGACCTTGTTCACCATATTTAGGGCAATCTTCATATCCAGAAATTCCATTGGGACATCTGGACTATTGCGGATGAAAAATCTGGAAGTTTAACATGGTTCCCACATCAAAACCCACCAGCTAAGGAAGGCCACACACATAACGATGATTGTAAAGGATGCGCGATCGGTAATAATTGTAATATTGTTTTCATCGGTTCTATTATTATATTGGTTGTAACAGATTAGGAACTTGCTTTCAATGTTAAACTTACTTTAATGACCAGTAAATATTGGAACCCTTTTCATATTGGCGAAATTTGTCAAAATGTACAGTATGACCGGCTTAGGCTTCGTTCACATCTGCGTCAGGACTCTGTTCATGGGTTCCGTTGGAGCTTTCCGTCAGGGGAACCCATGAACGGAAACCAAACTGAAACAAATGGAAACCATAGGTTTCCGTTTGCATCACCATTGATTTCAATGGTGACGGATTCGGTGCAAATGGTTTCCGTTTGTTACTGTTGTTTAAGGGTTCCTTCGATTTGACGGAATTAATTTCGAAGTCGACTACTCAAAACGACTGAACCCTGATGGAAAGGTCCGACAGAACCCATGAACTGAGCCCCAACGCAGATGTGAACACAGCCTTAAAAGAGCACCAAGAGGTGCCAGTCTGGGAAGCAAGCCTCATATTAACCTCTTGAGGACAGTCAGAAGATTTTTTTTAGTTTGCCTCTTTGCATTCTGCCGGTTGTAACTGTATTTATGTTTTGACTGTTGTAGCTATACGAAGCCTTGTTTAATTTTAACATATACAATTTAATTAATATTTTTTACGTCGTACACCGATCATCATAATTGATGTTGTAAATTTATTGTATAGGTTCTTACCGTAATGAGGATATCAAATATGTGTATATTATTTTATGTCTTGAGACATATTTAATACATCCATTTATTGTAAAAAATGTGCTTTTGTGATTTTCTTATATTACTTACAAAGGCGTGATTTAAATTTTTTCTTTTTTAACTAAGTGTATCCGTAACAACAGGGAATATGGTCAGACTACTCTGGAGTCCTTCAATAAACCCTCGCTGTCTGCCCATACAAGGTATTCTCTGTGATGCAATCAAAGGGGGGTACCCTCTTAGTATCACCCTTTGTATGCCCTGATTATTCTTTATCCTATCTATCTATCTATCTGTCTGTCTGTCTGTCTGTCTGTCTGTCTGTCTGTCTGTCTGTCTGTCTATCTATCTATCTATCTATCTATCTATCTATCTATCTATCTATCTATCTATCTAATCTATCTATCTCTATCTGTGAAGATATCACTACTTGAGCAATTCCCCAAAGTGAAAGTTTATGGAATAGCTATACGAGCAATTAACCAATACTAGCTGGAGACTGGATCAAGCTAACAAGTAAATCAGCCACCTCAAGTCCGTCACCACTCTGGTCAGCAGAGTCTAAGGCTACTCTATGGCCTTCACCAGAGCCCACAGCAAGACAGTTTGGATTTGGCCACATAGAACCCAGGTTTCTTTTACAGAATAAGGTGTTGGACAGGAGGTGCACTTGCAGGCAATACCAAAACAGATAACCAGAAAGCAAGAGGGATGATCAACAAGCAGATTCAAACCAGGAGAGACTAAAAGTCCAAATCGTAAAACGGAAGAATACCAGAAGTTGCAGAGGTCGAAACCAGCTGTGAGCAGAATATCCAAATCAGTGAGCAGAGGGTAAAGCCAAACTCCAGTTCAAAAAATCCAAGTAGTCAAGGTGATTCAGGGTGTAACCAGGAGCTTGATCAGAAACATGCATCCACAAGAAAATCACAAACAACAATGAAAAAACTAAACAGACTCAAACCTCTACCCTTGGCCCTGATAGGTTGCAGATAGAAAATAAGATTTACTCTGCATCCCAAACCAGGGCCACCCAGAAGCTAGGCTAGTAGTCATGACAACCTAAAAGTGACGAACGTTTCCTAACACTATCTATCTATCTATCTATCTATCTATCTATCTATCTATCTATCTATCTATCTATCTATCTATCTATCTATCTATCTATCCATCAGCACTCGGCGAACCCGGGCAAGTGCTGGGGCCCACTACACTTGGGGAGGCCCACTTGGCTGCCATGTGCTGTCGCTGCCCTCGTCACGGCATCACTGTCCATATATGAACTGTGATGTCAGAAGGAGAGAAGGCATCCCAGGCAGAGCGCTAGCAGCTCTGCTCTGGGACGCCATCTCTGGGGAAGCCCCTGACATCACTGTCCATATATGGACAGTGTTCTCAGGAGCAGAGCAGTGTCCCAGGCAGGCTATGTGGCACTACCTGGGAGGTGGGGCCTGTGTGGCACTACCTGGGAGGTGGGGGCTGTGTGGCACTACCTGAGAGGTGGGGCCTGTGTGGCACTACCTGGGAGGAGGTGGCTGTGTGGCACTACCTGGGAGGAGGGGGCTGTGTGGCACAACCTCGGAGGAGGATCTGTGTGGAACTACCAGGGAGGGGGGCTGTTTGGCACTATCAACAGAGGGCACTAAATTTATTGGGGTATGAACTGGGGGACTAACTTCTATATGGGAGCATAAAAAGGACCTATCGTCTATATGGGGGCACAAAGTGACGTTTTCTGCCGTTTTACTGTCGCCGTGAGTTCCACCGCAAAGGGGCCTACTAGGTCTGTGTCGTCCAAGGGCCCACATAAATATGGAGCCGGCCCTGTATCTATCTATCTATCTATCTATCTATCTATCTATCTATCTATCTATCTATCTATCTCATATCTATCTATCTATCTATCTATCTATCTATCTATCTATCTATCTATCTATCTATCTATCTATCTATCTATCTATCTATCTATCTATCTATCTATCTATCTATCTATCTATCCATCCATCTATACCTCATATTTTTTATCTCTCTCTCGCTCTCTCTCTTATAGCACAAAAAATATCCAGTGGAACCGGTCTGAAAATCCACACCAAAATTGCATTGCAATCCAAAACTTTTCAGGCTCATCAATGAGCCCTGCGCGCCCATGAACCTGTCGCTAATCCACCAGTTGTCCTTTCTTGGGCCACTTTTGGTAGGTACCAACCATTGTATACCGGGAACAAGACTGCCCGTTTTGGAGATGCTCTAACTCAGTCGTCTACACATCACAATTTGTCCCTTGTCACAGTCACTCTGAACCTTACACTTGCCCAATTTCCTGCTTCCAACATCAAGTTCATGAGCTGACTGTTCACTTGCTGCCTGATTTATCTGACCACTTCATAGCCGCCATTGCAACCAGATCATCAATGTTATTCACTTCACCTGTCAGAGATTTTAATGTTCTGGCTGATCGGTGTATATCTAGGAGTATTATAATGGATAAGAACCATTATGAATGTGTGGCTGAAATTCCTGGTTAATGCGTTAAAAAAATGCATAAAATTGTATAACAATAAACACATTACATTACAGTGACTGCACTTGTCACTACTGGGGCACATGGATATGACCTGTGGGGTCAAGCAGAAATCTCAGCCAGACATATTTAATTTATTTACCTGTGCACAGAGCCAGAAAAATAGAATGAGAAGAATGTCAGGCAGAGCTGGAGGTGTCACATCACAGCTCCGAGACAACACATAGCAGTCCATTATCTCGGTGAACGGCAGCAGCGGTCAGGGAAGGTGGCTTTTAAAGTGCAGAGAATGCATGTGAAACGCTCTAATTGTATGTCAGGAGACTAGAAAAGCCCTTCTAAAAACTTGTGAAAACTATTAAGTCACACGGGGGACGTGAACCGTAAACGTTATAAACCGCCGTCGTAAACAGCCGCTAATAATTTATCATTTCGATAATGTTTCTGACTGAGGTCTATAGGCTAATTACAACGTATATGCATGAAATCTAAAGCTTTCAGTGACTGCACATATTTTCATATACCTTTACGTGTATATATACTTTTTTCTTCTTGGAAATATATTCCACTGGTATATCAATCTCTTGATCAGCTTTTTGATGAACCATACAGATGTAGCCATCTTTATCTTGACTCTTAACACATTAAATACACACTGGCAAGAAACTTTAACTTGACTTTTGCAATGACTTTCAATGGCTTGTGTTGTGTGATATCACGCTGCAGCAAGTTATCAGAGTCAATATAAACTTGACTACATCTGCACATGTGCTACTCATGTTATTGTTATGTCTGGGACCTGAATCCCCACGTAAACGGGGATTTAGTAATTGCCTAAAAATACCTTTGTGACCACCATAGCCTTGTATCTATATGTCCCACTGTTATGTGTTGCTATTGTTGCGGCTGCAGTCTTATTCTCTCCACTAGTTGGCCCTTGTACAGTGGTGAAAACGGCCATAGTCTGACAAATATGGGAGACGATGTGTTGCATACAAGAAGAGGGTGGTTAATCCGGCCACTGAAAACGTTGTGTATGTGTTTCATCTTGTTGCACTTATTGACTACTTTTTCAATGTAAGGCTTTTTCACATTCCAAATTTGGGGTGCTGGTATGTACGGCGTGTGCCATTTTGGGCTGCAAATAATGATCTGTAACAGGGTCATCATGGACGAATAAGTGTGAATGTGTCATCACTCCTAGGGTGGCACTTGTATTGGCGTGACCTGAACGCTAAGGAGAGGGGTTGTTGAAAGATGTAAAGGCGTAAAAGCTTCTGCGTAGATGGAAAGAGTAGGAGACTTTGACTGATTTGGAGCTGGAACTGAGGAGCCTGAGTGGACTGGTTGGACAGACCTAGGTAGTATCCATCATTGGGCCTGGGGTGGCAACAGTTCCTGAAGAGCGAGAAGAGGTGGTGGGTGATGCCCCACTGTATGGAGAGCTGGGCTGGGCATTGAAAAGTACGTAATAGAGACGTGACCCAGGACAGTCAGTGAGAGGTGTACCTGCAGTAGTCAACAGTAGAAGGGGGAACCGGCCAATGTGGAGGCTTATAGGGCCTATTTACAAAGCAGCCACCAACTCAAAGGGCTTTAGGCCCAAAGTACACAATAGCAGCCACCTTCTTAAGGTCTACTAGGCTCAAGCAGATAGTTCTTGTATCAAGGAGGAGTGCTCTTGAGCCAGTGTTTGCCAGTCACTTCAGTAGAAGCCAGCTATCTTGCCTGTCAGTACCGCAACTAAGTCTGTGCCTCTCAACAGTGAGAAGAATGTATATAACGTAACTAAACTTGTTCCTCCTAGAGTGGAACAAGTGTATGTAATATCTATGACCATGTGCACCATCAACACCGGCAAAATAATATGTATATAATCTAGAGTGAAAAGTAAAGTTCCAAGTTTGGGACTTCAGCGTTCTGCTTCGTTTTATCTTTTTCTGTAACATCCAGGTGGGGTATCCACTATATTGTCCCATACCCTCCGCTGCCTTACAACTTGGCATGGTTGGCAGGATGTTGCTGTATAGGAAGGAAGAAGAGTGTCATGAGCCATCTGTGAGTGATTTTCTGGAGAAGAAATGGAGCTGGCAAAGGACTTCAAGAAGGTTGGACCCGCGATGGCAGAGTTGCAACCGAATCTAAGTATACGTTGTGTGCTACTTTGCGCCCTGGAAATAAGTAGCGTGTCCGGGTGTTCCAAGTGGAGGAAGATGGCCAGCCTCTGAGGAGGTGACACAGGCCTTGGTGCGGAGCTAGAATTCAGCTGCACAATTGGTGCATGTGGTGGAACAAAGGGCAGGGTCAGTCCGGCACGCACC
This sequence comes from Rhinoderma darwinii, assembly GCF_050947455.1. NCBI lineage: Eukaryota > Metazoa > Chordata > Amphibia > Anura > Rhinodermatidae > Rhinoderma > Rhinoderma darwinii. Next base: position 14,810,405 of record NC_134687.1, on the reverse strand, counting down.
GCGTGGCAAAGAGCGGGAAATAGTCCAAAAGAATCCAGAGACAGAAGCAGATCCGGAAAGAGCCGATGTCATCTAACATGCTGGCCACAAAATAGACCAGAACACGCAGCACGGTTGTTTGGTTCTACGGCAAAATCCACACATGCGTTACATGCAGAGTTTGCTGTGGATTTGCCGCTAATTTCAATCGGGTGATTTCCGCCGCAAATATGCAGCATTCCCGAAACAGAATAACTGAAGCATGCTCTAAATTCATGGGGATTCAAGAAGAGAGGCAGACGGTGTCTTGTCTGGAGAGAAAGTAACAATTTAAAAGGAATATGTCATGTTTCTAATTTTTTTTCAGTAATATAATATATTACATTTTTTTGTATTGTAAATTTTTCTAAATTATGTTTTTTTTGTCTAAATATGGAAGCAGCGATATTTAAGCAAAGCTCATAGTGTCTGAGCTTCCTGTTAAGAACTCAAATGCTCTTCAGCACAGCTGACCCATAAACTAGATGTCACCAAGAGACCCCTCTAGAGACAATTAATTTTACACTGAATTTTTTGGGAAGCTAGTTGGTATCGTAATGTTTTTTGTTGTTATGCAGGGAAAACCATTATCTCTATGTAGCTGTGACTGGCATATTGGACTTTATTTAGCGAACATCGGGCTCAGTTGAATAAGAGCTTAGACAGAGATGTCTTTTTAAAGCATATATAGGGAACCATTACAAAAAGACAAAGAAGGAAGGACATATTTTTGATTTTTTTTCTTCTTAGAACACGTTACTTCCTCCGCAATGCACTTTACACAGGTTGTACCAATAATATTACATTTTTCAAAATCCCATTACAGGTGCACATTAAATATGTCTGTTTATCAAACACCTCCGCATTCCTGATCATCTTTCTTCTGCTTTTGTGCAAGTAGAATTTTTTTTTTTTTGAAACATAAAAAATGAAGATCAGACAGCAGCTTAATGGAGTTGTTCACGGTACAAACTCATTACCCAAGCTGTATTTTCATCTATAAATGTCTTAACACTAGGATGAGCTTGGCATCTCCATGACAGAATGCAATTCCCGTAACAAAATGACTAGAGTCTTGAACACCAGAAATCAAACTAAGTTTTATTATTTTTGGGAACATATGGAGATGCTCAATTGGTATTGTACTGTAGTAGAAGATTCAGATCAAAGGCAAGGCCATAATCTGTTTATACGTCGTCTAAAGGAAGCATTAAATAGTGACATAACATCAGAATCAATAAAACATTACGACTTTTTGGAGTTCGAGGTACATTTTAATAGACTTTCTCCCAAGACGTATTGTAGTAGAAATAATAAAAAACAAAAGCCTTTTTTACAAGGAATGGTAGAAGTAACAAAAGCTTGAAGGATATCTGGTAGCGTTAAGTCAAATTCAGGAGAACTTGTAGAGAAGTCTTGAAGCCGTTTCCTGACTTTATGGTTGAAGCCGTTTCCTGACTCTATGGTTGAAGCCGTTTCCTGACTCTATGGTTGAAGCCATTTCCTGACCCTGTGGTTGAAGCCGCTTCCTGACTCTATGGTTGAAGCAGTTTCCTGACTCTATGGTTGAAGCCGTTTCCTGACTCTATGGTTGAAGCCGTTTCCTGACTCTATGGTTGAAGCCGTTTCCTGACTCTATGGTTGAAGCTGTTTCATGACTCTATGGTTGAAGCCGTTTCCTGACTCTATGGTTGAAGCTGTTTCCTGACTCTATGGTTGAAGCCGTTTCCTGACTCTATGGTTGTAGCCGTTTCCTGACTCTATGGTTGTTCCTACCAGTTATTTGAATTGCGGAAGACAACCAGATAAGGTCTTCAAGATTTCTAAGCAAGTTCAGTTAAATTTTGCTACAACTAGATGTGACATGACTTGTTGAAGGAAATTGCCATACTGTGGGTGTGGATTCACAAAGGAAATTTTTCTCTTCTTGAGAATTAATTGGTAGACGACTAATGGGATTTTCCTTGTGTCTTGCTCTGTTACATCTGGGGCTCGAAGACAAGAGCTTGGAGGACATGAAAATATGACATCTGAAGGCAGGGTAAAAGGGGCAATTGCTCAGGGGACTCAACTACCTTAGGGACCTCCACCTCCCAGTTGCCTGAAGCTCTTTTCAGATAAGCAAGACATAGGAGTCGGAACCCCTTTGTTTTTGTTCAGAACTCCAATTCTCCATCTCCCTTCACTGCTAAATAGTACAAATTCAGCAGTTGAGCGTTCATGGTCCTTGCCATAGGGAGAAGGAGACAATCACTCCTGGATTCAATTAATCTAAGGCCAGATTCACACAAATGTGGGGAAACTGGGACGTGAAAAGTTTTTCACGTCTGATGTGCCCCTGTGCGGGTTCTGTTTTTACGGATCCCCATAGCTTTGAGTCTAAGGAGGGATCCATGAAAACTGAACAAAATAGGACTATTTTTGAAAGGACCCTTCACATGGTCCGTTGAAATAATGGCCGTATGAACGGCCATATTGAAATACATGCGACAGTGTGACGGCCGTTGTTTTAACAGCCGTCACACGGATGTACTCTACGTTCGTCTGAATTCGGCCTTAGGGAACAACATGGCCAATTATTGTTTTCCCTAGCGACAAACATCAGCGGGCACTTGGGCTGTCCTCATAGACATACGATTGTGACGGGATCTGGTAGTAATTATTTGAGGCTCTGTTCCCACCACGTTTGAGCCTTCCATTGTAAGTATATATTGGGAGAATTTCCCGACGTATACCTCCGTTGATAGGCTGCAACTTATGCCACTGTATAGGCATTCAATACCGATTGTCTCCCATTGTAAAAAAAACATTAGGCACGGTTTACAATTTTATTGTATGGAATAGCATAGTCTACTACTTGTATGAAAAAAAAACAAAAAAATTAAAACGGTATACGATTGCACCCTATGCAAATGTTTAGCATTTGTGCTAAGAAAATCCCCGGCACATACACCGACTGCAGTTCACAAACTTGATGTGAACACAGCCTAATGGTTTTGATCATATTAACATAGCCACACATTATATCACACTGTTACTGCAGAGTACGCCGCAAACAAATTTTTGTCGGTACCAACCTTGATCCGGCCCTGTCTGGCAGGTGATCTTAGAGGAGGAATAGCTGAAAGATGATGATCCAGAGAGCTGGAATTTATTGTTATACTATGATTATATTATTATTATGATACCCTCTCCTCAAGCTAGGGAACATCTGAGACACCATTGCTGCAAAGCATTATAGTCAAAAATTATGTTATTAGTCATCACTAGAGATGAGCGAACCGGGACAACCGAACCCGGTTTCGGTCCGAACATCAGGAAAAGTTCGGTTCGCAGCGAATCCGAACGTCACCGGGTTCGGCCGAACCCGTTTTGACCGAACCCGGTCAAAAATATTATACAAATCGGCAGCCACTTGTCTCTATCAATCACTGATAGACAAAAGAGGCTGCTGATTAAAAATAAAATAAAAAGCATTTCCTCCAGTCCGACCTTCTTTTCTGACGCGGCAGCCTGTGATTGGCTGCAGAGGCCTCTGCAGCCTGTGATTGGCTGCAGCGGTCACATGGGCTGTAACGTCATCCAGGAATGTCGGGCCGGATGTCGAGAGGGACGCGTCACCAAGGCAACGGCCAGGAGACCGGACTGGAGGAAGCAGAAAGTTCTCGGTAAGTATGAACGTCTTTTTTTTTTACAGGTTACTCTATATTCTGATCGGAATTCACTGTCCAGGGTGCTGAAACAGGTACTGCCGATCAGTTAACTCTTTCAGCACCCTGGACAGTGACTATTTACTGACGTCGCCTAGCAACGCTGCCGTAATGACGGGTGCACACACGTAGTCACTCGTCATTACAGGGCCTCATGCACATGACCGTAAAAACACCCGTTATTACGGGTCGTAATTACGGCCCGAAATAGCGGGCCCATAGACTTCTGTTAGCCACGGGTACCTTCCCGTTTTCTCACGGGAAGGTGCCCGTGCCGTTAAAAAGATAGAACATGTTCTATTTTTTTATTTTACGGGCTGTGCTCCTATACTTTATAATGGGAGCACGGCTCGGAAAAACTATCGGCTGCCCGTGGCCGGCCGTGCTCATCTCCTGAAATACTCTGTGCTGCCTTAAACTCTGTGGACAGGTCAGGATCCTGTTTCTTTTAAATGCTGCTGGGGAACCCGCTCGATCCACTATATAAGGCTGCGCTACAGTGCAGCATTTAAAAGAAACAGGATCCTGACCTGTCCACAGAGTTTAAGGCATCACATAGTATTTCAGGAGATGAGCGTGCAGATTCAGTGCTGCTGTGAACTCTGCTCTTACCATTACGTAGCTCTCAGTCTGTTACCTCTCCTCTACTCCTGTCCTCAATAACACCTACACATGATTGGCAAGTCACCACGTAATGGTAAGAGCAGAGTTCACAGCAGCACAGAGTATTTCAGGAGATGAGCGTGCGGATCTTGTACGTGGTGACTTGTCAATCATGTGAAGGTGTTATTGAGGACAGGAGTGGAGGAGAGGTAACAGACTGAGAGCTACGTAATGGTAAGAGCAGAGTTCACAGCAGCACAGAATCTGCACGCTCCTCTCCTGAAATACTCTGTGCTGCTGTGAACTCTGCTCTTACCATTACGTAGCTCAGTCTGTTACCTCTCCTCCACTCCTGTCCTCAATAACACCTTCACATGATTGGCAAGTCACCACGTAATGGTAAGAGCAGAGTTCACAGAAGCACAGAGTATTTCAGGAGATGAGCGTGCGGATCTTGTGCGGGGTGGTGACTTGCCAATCATGTGAAGGTGTTATTGAGGACAGGAGTGGAGGAGAGGTAACAGACTGAGAGCTACGTAATGATAAGAGCAGAGTTTACAGCAGCACTGAATCTGCACGCTCATCTCCTGAAATACTCTGTGCTGCCTTAAACTCTGTGGATAGGTCAGGATCCTGTTTCTTTTAAATGCTGCACTGTAGCACAGCCTTATATAGTGGATCGAGCGGGTTCCCCAGCAGCATTTAAAAGAAACAGGATCCTGACCTGTACACAGAGTTTAAGGCAGCGCAGCACAGAGTATTTCAGGAGAGGAGCGTGTGATTGGCTGCAGAGGCCGCTGCAGCCTGTGAATGGCTGCAGAGGCCGCTGCAGCCTGTGATTGGCTCCAGAGGCGGTCACGTGGGATGAAGCGTCATCCCTGGAGGCCGGCCTTCTGACGTCATCCTGACGTGTGTAACCGCCACTACAGCCTGGGATTGGCTGCAGCGGCGACATGGATGAAACGTCATCGCTGGAGGCCGGACAGGAGGAATGTAAGTATGAACGTATTTTTTTTATTTTTTATTACATTAAAATTGTATTTTCCGTGCGCCGAGCATGTACTGTCAAGGTTGCGGAAAGAGTTAGTGAAGCCCATTAACTCTTTCAGCACCCTGGACAGTACCATGCTCGGCGCATGGAAATTACGGGTTCGGTCAGAACTAGTTCGGTCCGAATCAAACTTTTTCGTGAAATTCGGCTAACTAGCCGAACCGAACTTTTCATAAGTTCGCTCATCTCTAGTCATCACTATAAATACTGAAGATGAAGTAGTAAGATGTTTTTATATTTTCAGTTATTTTAACAGATGAGACATCCCATGCGAGGCTCAGATCCACAACATCTGGAGATACAACGCCACTCTCGTTGAGTAAACCAGTGGGATATTTATTTTTATAGGATATTAATTAGTTTGGAATATTACAAATTCTTCTGAAGTGACAAATTCAAGATTTTACCTACATCCTGCACCCAATTCCCCCTCAATGACAAATTGAAAACAGAATTTTAGAAATTTTTGCAATTTTTTATCAAAATGAAAAACTTACATTTCGCTGGACATAAGTATTCAGACCCTTTGCTATGACACTTGAAATTTATCTCTGGGGGCCTCTAATTTCTTTAGATCATCTTTGAAATGTTTCTACACATTGATTGGAGTCCAACTGTGCTAAAGTCATTTGATTGGACATGATTTGGAAAGACACACCCCTGTCCATATATGGTCTCACAGCTGACAATGCATATCAGAGCAAAAACCAAGCCATGAGGAGGAAAGAAATGCCTGTAGAGCTCAGAGACAGCATTGTGTGGAGGCACAGATCTGGAGAAGGGTACAAAAAAAATTCTGCTGCACTGAAAGTTCACAATGTCCTCAATAATTCTTAAATAGAAGAAATTTAGAACAACCAGGACTCTTCCTAGAACTGGTTGCCCCACCAAACTAAGTAATCGGGGAGAAGGGTCTTGGCAAGAGAGGTCACTCTGGCTGAGCTCCTGTGTGCAGCTGGGAGAAACTTCCAGGTCAACAATCACGGCAGCACTCCACCAATCTGGGCTTTATGGCAGAGTGGCCAGAAAGAAGCCTCTAGTCAGTAAAAGACACATGAAATCTCAGACTGTGAGTAATAAGATTCTGTGGTCTGATGAAACCAAGATTGAACTTTTTGGCCTCAATTCTAATCGTCATGTCTGGAGGAAACCAGGTCCTGCTCATCCCCTGCCCAATACCATCTCTACAGCTAAGCATGGTGGTGGCAGCATCATTCTGTGGGGGTGTTTTTCAGCGGCTGGGACAGGGAGACTGGTCAGGGTTGAGGGAAAGATGAATGGAGCAAAGTACAGAGATATTCTTAATAAAAAACCTTATCCAGAGTGCTCTGGACCTCAGACTGGGCCGAAGGTTCACCTTCCAACGAGGCAATGACTCTAAGCACACAGCCAATACAACACAGGAGTGGCTTAGGGACAACTCTGTGAATGTCCTTGAGTGGCCCAGCCAGAGCCCTGACTTGAACCTAAATGAACATCTCTCAAGAGACCTGATAATGGCTGTCCACCGATGGTCCCCATCCAACCTGACAGGATCTGCAGAGAAGAATGGCAGAAAATCCCCAAATCCAGATGTACAAACCTTGTGCCATCAAACCCAAGAAAACTGGAAGCCGTGAAGGTGCTTCAACTAAGTCCTGAATAAAGGGTCTGAAGACTTATGTCAATGCAAGATTTTAGTTTTTCCCTTTCAATAAATTAGAAAAGAAACCAAAATTCTGTTCTTACTTTGTCATTATGGGGTATTGAGTGCAGAATGATGGGGAAAACTTTAATTTTTTTTAAATTTTAGCACAAGGCCTCAACATAACAAAATGTGAAAAAAATTAAAGGATCTAAGGACTTTCCGAATGCATTTTATTATTATTGCTTGATATTTATTTCCCGCTGCTTATATAGCGCCAAAATATTCTGCAGCACTGTACAGAGATTGTCATCATTTACATCAACCCCTATTCCCATGGGGCTCACAATCAAATTTTCTTATCCCAGACAGACTAGGGGCCAATTTCATAGAAAGTCAATGAACCTATCAGTAATTATTTGGCGCGTGGGAGGAAACCAGAGAACCTGGAGGAAAACCACATAAGTACAGAGAGAAAATACATTCTCCATGCAGAAGTGGTCCTTGGTCGGCGTAGAACCTAGGACCCTCGCACTGAAGGCAACAGGGCTAACCACTGAGGCACCACCTGACTAAAAGAACTGCAAAATCATGCCTCAGCTTGAAATGAACATATAAAAACTCAATGCATCTCCTATCACTGAGATGTCTGACCACTGGAGTGGAGGGATGACTTGGGTCCGGTTGATTTTTTAAGGCATGGGCAGGTCTTCTGCTTTCACTCCACCTCCTTCATTACAACTCTTCAGAAACAGTATTTGATATATTTGTTGATCTCCTTAAAGTATCTGTGGCCGCTGCAACATGTGGCTAAGCAGCTGTTGCTAGACCACAACTCCCAGCATGCCCTTTTAAAACATTTAGAAAGCTGGAGACCCCTGCCTTAACTGGTTCCCGACCGCCCGCTGTATTTATACGGTCGGTGGTCTAAGTCCTTAAAACACGCGCCATAGCAGATATACAGCGCGGGTTTTACTTGACTGTGCAGCTAAATGTCACTGACTGCCGGGGACCCAGAAGAGAAGATAGAAGCAGCTTTCACCGCTTCTATGTTCTCTGATCAGAGTATAATGCCCCCCATATCTGCCTCCACAGTATAATGCCCCCATAGCTGCCTCCACAGTATAATGCCCCCATAGCTGCCTCCACAGTATAATGCCCCCATAGCTGCCTCCACAGTATAATGCCCCCATAGCTGTGACACAGTATAATGCCCCCATAGCTGCCTCCACAGTATAATGCCCCCATAGCTGCCTCCACAGTATAATGCCCCCATAGCTGCCTCCACAGTATAATGCCCCCATAGCTGTCCCCACAGTATAATGCCCCCATAGCTGCCTCCACAGTATAATGACCCCCATAGCTGTCCCCACAGTATAATGCCCCACATAGCTGCCCCACAGACAGTACAATGCTCCCCATAGCTGCCCCCACCCAGTATAATGCCACTACACAGTATAATGCCCCCCACAGCTGCCCCACAGAGTATAATGCCCCTATAGCTGCCCCCCACAGTATAATGCCCCCCCCAGAGCTGCCCCCACACAGTATAATGCCCCCATAGCTGCCCCATACAGTATAATGCCCCCCATAGTTGCCCCACACTGTATAATGCCCCCCATAGCTGCCCCACACAGTATAATGCCCCCCATAGTTGCCCCACACAGTATAATGCCACTACACAGCATAATGCCCCCCACAGCTACCCCACACAGTATAATGCCCCCATAGATGCCACAACACAATGTCCCCCATAGCTGCCCCATACATTATAATGCCCCCACAGCTGCCCCACACAGTATAATGCCCCATAGCTGCCCCCACACAGTATAATGTCCCCTATAGCTGCCCACACACAGTATAATGCCCCCCATAGCTGTGCCGTACAGTATAATGTCCCCCATAGCTGCCCCATACAATATAATGCCTCCCATACAGTTTAATGCCCTCCATAATGCTTCCCATACAGTTTAGCTGCCCCACACCGTCTAATGCCCCCATAGCTGCCCCCACAGTATAATGCCCCCCTAGCTGCCCCCACAGTACAATGCTACTCATAGCTGCCCCCACAGTACATTGACACTCATGGCTGCCCCATACCGTATAATGCCTCCCATAGCTGCTCCTGTACATTATAATTCCCCTCCATACAGTATAATGCTTCCTCAGAAGCCACCATATCAGGCCCCCCTCCCACACCCAGTATAATGCCCCCATATATGCCTTATAGAAAAATAATAACATAATTACTTACCTATCCCCGTTCCCACGACGGGTGAGGATATCCTTCTCTTCCTCTGCACTGTGCTGAGTGACTCGGTGCAGACAGGCGTGATGCCGTCACTACATCGCACCTGCCTGCGCCGAGCCGCTCACGGCACAGTGAATGTTGACACCAATGGGAGGTTCGAGCGGAATCCGTCCGAAGATCGAGTAGGAAGGTTCTTTTTTACGCTAGCTGAAATAAACAGCTAGCCTAAAAAAGAAGCGCTGCCTCCCATTGAAATGAATGGGAGGCTGAGGTTTGCGCTGGAATCCGCAATGGATGCCGCCTCAAAATTCCTCCGTGTGAACATACCCTAAGGAAAAACAAGGTGTAAAAAAAAAAAGAAAAAAGAAAACCGCGCAAGGTCTTTTCTGAGCTTTGAGGGAGAGACCAAAATAATAAAAAAAATAAAAGTAAAATAAAGTGCAAATAAACGACATAATAAATACAAATAAAATACCCACCCAAATTCCCCCCCCCCCCCCCGCCAATCATAGTCGTAATGCTAGCCCTAAAATAGACTTGTAATATATCAAAATTTACGGTAGACAATGACAATCACAAATAAAAAGTATTTTACTATTATTTTCAAACTATAAGCCTGAAAATTCTAAAATAGCAAAAAGGATGTATATAAAAATTCTAAAAAAAAAAAGAAATCTGAATTAGTCTACGAAAAATACGTTGCAAAAATATCTCCTTGTTTTTCGTTTCTGGAAAGTATTGAAGAACACTCAGATGAGGATTAATTAAAGGAGTTTTCAACCATTAGCGATGTTTCCGTCACCATTGAGATCAATGGTGACTGGAACGGAAGCTGTGCTGTCACTTTCACTTTCCGTTGCGGGGTTCACCCGACAGAAACCTCAGACGGAACCCCGGAGCGGAAGTGAACGGTGATGTGAACAGGCCCTAACACAAAAGTTTTGTATTTTTTTAAGCTGGTTCACAAAAAAAAATAATTCCAAATTCTACTGGACCAACTGCCTATTTAGAGAGCGGCAGCAGCTCCAGGAGCGACATCATAAGGGACACACTAGGCGGATATGCTGAGTAAAACGACACAGCTTATCCGCCCGGTAGCCGCAGGGAATTCCGCCAGCAAAACCGCACCAAATAGTGGCGCAGGTTTGGTGAGGCGTGTCCGCTGCGGGAATCCTGCAGGGAAAAAAAAGTTTAGACTTGCCCCGGCCGTAGTCCTGGCGACGCATCTCTCTCTTCTGAACGTAGCCCCGCCTCCTGGGATGACGCTGTAGACCATGTGACCGCTGCAGCAGTCACATGGGATGAAACGTCATGACAGGAGGCCGGGCTGCACTAAGAATAGAGGATCGCGTCACCAGGACTACGGCCGGGGCAAGTCTAAACGTTTTTATAAATGTAAAAAAGTACCTTTTTTTTTTCTCATGTGTGATTTTTGCGGCAGAACCGCAGCATTTCCGCAACAGAGGAGCAGCGATCCCACAGAATACATTGACACGCTGCGGCTTGAAAAGCCGCACTGCAGGTCCATTATTTTGGCAGCGTGTGGATGAGATTTGTTCACATCTCATCCGCTCTGCTGCGACTGTAATACGATGCGGATTATCCACAATAAAATGTGTTGCATAAAATCCGCAGTGTTCATGCCTAGTGTGTTCCTACCCTAAGGCCGGATTTACACGAGCGTGTGCTTTTTGTGTGCGCAAAAACGTGGCGTTTAGCGCATGCAAAAGGTCATAACCGCTCCGTGTGTCAGCAGCGTATGATGCGCGGCTGCGTGATTTTCGTGCAGCCGCCATCATTATGACACTCTGTTTGTATGTTTGTAGCACGCGGTGCTTTTCTGTTTTCATTCATAGTTTATACGGCTGCGGAAGTGCTGGGCGTGATTTTCACGCACCCATTGACTTAAATGGCAGCGTGATGCGCGAAAAATGCACAAATATAGGCCATGTCGTGAGTTTTACGCAGCGGACACACGGACACACGCTGCGTGAAAATCACTGACAGTCTGCACGACCCCATAGAGTAACATAGGTCCGTGCGAGGCGCGTGAAAATCACTGACAGTCTGCACGGCCCCATAGAGTAACATAGGTCCGTGCGAGGCGCGTGAAAATCACTGACAGTCTGCACGGCCCCGTAGAGTAACATAGGTCCGTGCGAGGCGCGTGAAAATCACACACGTTGCACGGATGTATTACACGTTCGTCTGAATAAGCCCTAACAATAAGGCCCAGTTCACAGAGTTTTTGGGCCTTGATATTGACTCGGACACTGCGTCAGAATCAGCACCAAACAACTTCCAAAACCGCCTCCCATTGATTTAATCTGAAATCAATGGGAGCCAGTCGCGGAAAAAAGAAAAAGCAGCACGTCCTTTCTTGCCGCGGTTCCGCCTCTGACCTCCCATCGAAATCAATGGGAGGCAGAAAATGCATTTTTCGCGGCGTTTTTTGTCTGCTGTCCTCAATTGCAGCGGGCAAAAAACGCAGCAAAAAACGCGGCAAGATAGTGTGGGCAGGTCAAAATCTGCCTCAAAATTCTATAAGGAATTTTGAGGCAGATTTTTTCGGCCTGCAAAATACTCTGTGTGAACAGGGCCATACATAAACAGCACTTTGAGACACTTTACTCACCGTGTCAGAAGAGCTGCTCCCACTCCAGTCCTCTTCAGGCGATGTCTTCGGTCCAGATGTCGTCCTTCACCTCCAGGCTCCATAAAATGGCGGGGATCGTAGAACTGCCGCCGCGCAACAACTAGACTCCTCCCCCTCTCCTTACGCAGCCACGCTCTGGAGAAGGAGGCGGAGTCGGACGAGGAGGCGGAGTCGGACGAGGAGGCGGAGTCGGACGAGGAGTCGGAGGCGGACGAGAAGGACGAGTCGGAGGCGGGCCAGCAGGTAAGTAGACTGCGCCGCTGTCCAGTGTGGCTGTCCTTCCCCCTAGATCTTGTGTTGCGGGCGCACCGCCTCCCTCTCGGCGGCGCGCCTGGTCGATCGCGCGTGGGCGTGCGCGCTTGCAGTCGTTCGCGCGCGATCGATCGTACACGCGCAAGCGGGCGGTGTTTCGCGGCGGTGATAAGAGGGGGGCCCGCAGCTCACGGCGGTGTTTCACGAGAGGGGGGCCCGCAGCTCACGTCATTGTTTTGGTGAAAAAAACAGGCCCCATTGCAGGGGCCTGTTTTTTTCTACCAAAGGCAAGTCGCGGCAGTTGCCGGGCCCCCCTTTCAATTAAGTTTGGCCCCCTACACTACTACCCCTAATACCCCCCTGATGGCGGCCCTGGCTTTGAAGGCAGCCTTCCCTCCCTCTCACCATATAAGTTGCTGTGACTTTGGCATTCCTAATGCTACATTGGCATTAGAGAGTTTAAAAGGGGTTGGATACAGTCCTAGAGGACATCAGAGAGTCAGACAAGTGTTATCAGAGCAATTGGGATACTTTCGATTTGTGGCAGATGTATTCAGACCGAATCGGATAGCCGCTTCGACCAAATTGGACTTGAAACTAATTCCGGGAAATTGGCTCATCTCTATTGGCCTTCAACATCAGATTGGTTCGGGCTCGAACTGCTGATCAGCTGAATGAAGGGGCAGTGGTGTTGCAATATTTACAAAGGCATAGCACCATACATTTGGTTGTGGCTCTGCCTGGTACTGCAGTTAAGTCATATTCAGGGTCCGCCTTATGATAGATGGCGCCCCGTGCGAAATTATCTTTCGGCGGCCCACCCCATCATAAAAAAAACTGCCAGATAAAAACTATAATGCCCCCTCACAATATAATGCCCCTTTAGTGACCCCCATACAGTAATTATATAATCTATTATAATCCCTTCAAGGACACAGTATTTTGTCCTCTAATTGTGCCCACACAGGATTATGCCCCCTAAGTGCCACACACAGTATATTTCCCCCTGTAGTGCCCCTACACAGTATAATGCCCCCTCCCATGGCTGCCACACACAGTCCCCCTTGAAGATTGTGCCATACAGTCTCCCTGTAGACAGTGCCATAATCCCCCACCTCCTCCCTGTAGACCGTGCCATGATCTCCCACCTCCCCACATAGACAGTGCCATACAGCCCCCTACCTCCCCATGTAGACAGTGCCATACAGCCCTCCACCTCCCCCTTGTAGGCAGTGCCCCCAAAACAAAAAAATTGTACTCACCTAGGCCCCGTTCCCACGGCGAACTGAGCTGCTCCACAACGCCGATGACGGGATCCATGAGTAGGCCGGCGTGATCCTGTAGCCTAGTACAAAGTTTCCCAACCTTTTCGGACTCGAGGCACCCCTGGAAAAAAAAATCAGCCTCACACTCACAGTAAAATGACTATCAGTCCGTCACTCACAGTAAAATGACCATCAGCCCCCCACTCACAGTAAAATGATCATCAGCCCCCCACTCACAGTAAAATGACCATCAGCCCGCCGTTCTCACTAAAATGACCATCAGCCCCCGACTCACAGAAGCCCCCTGTAGAAAGTGCCACACAGCCCTCTATAGATAATGCCACATAGCCCCCTTGTAGGTAGTGCCACACAGCCACCTTGTAGGTAGTGCCACACAGCCCCCTTGTAGATAGCACCCCCCCCCTTCTTGTAGATAGCGCCACTGTAGCTCCCTGGAGGGGGATCCCCCTGTGGCCGGGGATTTTGCTACTGAACGGAGTGTTTGATGTCTCTGTCCATATATGGACAGTGACATCCGGGGCAACTCCTGAAGCGGAATCCCCGTCCACAACATTGCCGACGCTGTGACGGGGATTTCACTCCAGGTGAAGCCCCTGACGTCTCTGTCCATTTATGGCCAGTGACGGAAATGGACAGAGATGTCAGGGGCTTCTTCTGGAGTGGAATCCCCGATCACAGCGTCGACAACGCTGTGGACAGGGATTCCACTTCAGGAGTTGCCCCTGATGTCACTGTCCATATATGGACAGAGACATCAAGAGCTCCGTCCAAGAGCGGAATCCCCGGCCACATTGAGATTCCGCTCCTTCGGGGAGCTACAGTGGTGCTAGTAGAGAAATACCTCCCTGCTCTGCTGTAGTGTTCACTAGTATTTGCATCCATACTATTGAATGTGGCATTGCTACCGCTGTAGCAGCCACAGCTGCTGCCAGCGGCTCCGCCGGCCATGGGGGGCCCGTCTCGAAGAGACTGGCCCACCCATGGCTGGCGGCGCCACTAGTAGACTCTGTGGCTGCTACAGCGGTAGCGATGCCACTGAGAGAAGAAGCGCCTGGGCGGAAAGGCAGCTACTGAGTCGCCGGGCCCGAGCTCTTCTGAAACACAAGCAGAGAAAGGGAGCCAACGCAGAGTCCCCTGCTACCTGCTGGAGTGATGCGCCCTGTGCGATGGCTCAGGTCGCACACCCCTAAGGCTGGCCCTGGTCATATTCACCTGAATGGGACTGAGCTTCTGTACCAGGCGGTAACGAAAGTTAGACCCCCACCAATCAGCTATTAATGGCCTATTCTAAGGATAGGCAATCAATATTACAGTCCCAGAAAACCCCTTTTAAGTAAAGGGTGTAGTGTGACCTCTGGTCTCCAAGTTTTGAATAACTTCTTTTATCCACAATTTATATTTTAGCAACATCTTTATTTTTTATCTATTTAATTAACACATCTGTTTTCTCCGTTCCTTTCGGGAACTTATTAGTGTTTGGCTTTAAGTAACACAACATTTCTTAATCTGATCATTTCCTTTAGCTAGGAATTTCATTAAAGCTGTTGTCTCCATATGAGAATGTCTAATTCTGTATCTCGTCCAAGACGCCTTGTGCTTAGCTGGTTTCGTTCGAACACAATCTCCTCCACTCAGCGTGGGTTTTGTTTGATGAAAATGTATGCCTGATAGCTTCCTGCAGACGAGAATTTCACGGATATGTGTTTGAACAGGAGATAAGGGCTTAGAGGAAGGAAAAGAGTGAGATATTAAAGACTTATACAGAATCAAATGATTCCTAACTGCACAGAAACAAATAGAAACACTGTTTTGTCAGCTTGAAATAAAGGGAACATCTAAAATGTACAGCTTTGGTTGACGGGCTGCAAATACCTGTCGGTGTTAGAAGAGACGCTTTCCAGTTCTATAAGAGGTTGTTTATAACATTATATGACTCAGGTCCTTAGCAAAGGATTTCAAAAACAGTTACTGAGCACTTGAATGCTGATACTTGCAGCAGAACTTGAGGTTGAAGCCAATGGAAGGCATGAAAATAGGACTTCTTCGTGACGTCAATGGGGCAGGTGACCTTAGAGTAGGAATTCAGGAACATTTCTTAGCGTCTTGAGATTCTGGTCATGTCTGTATCTTGAAGCCAAAGTAGGACAAAACATTAAGACGTCTCAATGCAGCAAATGGAGCAGGTGACAGTATTGAAATTCTGAAAGAGTTTCTGAGCTACTTCTGAGATGTTCTGGAACCCAATGGACAGCATGAAATGAAGACATCTTGATGTAGCATATAGACTAGGTGACGGTGACCTTAACGGAGATATTCAGGAACAGTTTCTGAGCTACTTGACTTTTGAGACGTTCAACATTTATAGGTCATGAAGCCAAAATGAAGACATCTTGATGTAGCATGAAGACCAGATGACCTTAGCAGAGAAATTCAAGAACAGTTCTTGAGTTACTTAACTGTTCAACATGTGCAACCAATGAATGACAAGAAATAAAGATATCTTGATGCCACAAACAATACTTCTGAGCTTCTTGAGCATTGAACGTTGCCACGTGTGGATCCTGAAGCCAACAGAGGACATAACGTTGGGACACCTTGAGTAGAGTATTTTCTTCATCACTTATTTTAATTACATTAATTTAAAATATTTTTTTCCTTGTGAGTAAAAGACCATTTACCCCGACCAATTATCATCATAATTCTTGTTTCCATGCGATTGTAAAAACAATTGGCCAGTGTAACTGAAGGAGAAGATCAAGGGTAAAACTCTGGTTTTGTTTATGGTTGATTTTCATCAAAACGGCCAACATAAAAATCATTCGCATTGAGAGCATTAAATGCCAACCATGGCGATTACATTTACCATGCCAACCAAGCCAACAATGATGCTCTTTGCTTAGTAGGAAGGAGTTTCCTCACCATTGGCTGCGAGGATCATACTGATGGAAATTACTCACATTGTGTTGTATGGGGTAGTACTCAGTACTGATGAGGAGCAAAAACTCCAAAACAGCTATCTACAGATGGGTCCCTGGTTTGGCTGATATCCCTTATCATATTTCACAGGTCTTTAATAGGTCGGTAATAACTTACAGGGTAGTCACCTACAAGTACCACTAGATAGACAGTTTTCTACCTTCCGGAGGAGATCTTATTTGCTTACATTGTGTTAGAAAGATGTAAATAAACAACCACCAGTCACCACAGACTGAACATTAAAAATGGCCAAAATTTAGAAAATTTGCCTTTATTTCACCGATGGTCCAAGTTCCTACTCTGGAGCCGTATTTTCATCTTATAAGACAAAAGGAGCTGAAATCCTTTAGTACAAATCCCTATTTCAGCCTCCAAGGTCTTATATGCAGTAAATACGGCTCCATAAGAGGAAATTATTTGCTCATGGGCAAAACGCGTGCAAGGCAAATTTCCAAAGTACTTAGCTCATCTATAGTGCTGAAGCATCAAAGAGTGGAGTTTATGTGATAGTCTCATAGACGCTATCGGGATGAGGATAATAACATTTAAGAGATATGTTCCCGGTCGTTCTTGATCCTGGAAGATTTTGATCTCCTAAAATTGTAAGGTATAACCTGCCCTCTTGAAAATCCAGAATCGGTATTAAGTGAACGTGAGCTAAACGGCTGCACTGCAATCTCATACATTACATTGATACCCGGGGAGAACATTGTCATCATCACAAATGCAAACCAATATGCTGCAAATGCTGTACTCACAAGTAGGACACTTGCACCACTGAAACCTTCGACACGTGCCGCTCAGTTGACTTTCATGCACTCACATGACTGACGCGTGATGCACAGATGCGACTCACGCGTTTGAGACATGACGCACCACTCACACAAAAGGACACATGACACACACATGCAACTCACATTTAGGAAACATGCGACACACGCGACACTTACATCTGGGATACGTGCCTGACACGTGCCACTCATGCACCACTAACACATAGGAAGCATAACACGCAGACACCACCTACACTACACATCAATCGTTCACACTTACCTCTATTGACCATTGCTGAGTCCTAGTAGAATTCCTGCAAGCGGCAAAGACAACTCCTCCCAATGAGACAAAGCCCGGTAAATTTGCTAAACCTCGAAAATTTCACTATTAAGCCGTACCCGTCCAAACATCGCTAAATTACAGAGAGTATATAATAGAACAGTACAGATTTTCAGCCCCAAGAATGTTTCCATTCACTGACAAAAGCAGAGATCTTGAACAGAGAAAATGATGAAGAATTGAAATGCTAATCATATTAAACAATACTTGAACTTTAAATACATAAAACCAGAAAAGCCCTTTCATGGTAGACCAGGGCCGGGGACGGACATTTATCCGGTGCAGCATGTTACACTGCACAGGGTCCATAGCAGGAAGGGGGTCCACTTTAGTCCCAGTGTTTTTTTTAAACAAATGTCCCGCTTCTCTTGTTCCCTCCCCCCACACGCTTTCCATGGAACTTTCATAGATTACACAGACACTGTGTCATCCTAGTCAACCAATCAAAAAGCCTCTGTGATTGAGCTGCTCTGTGATTGGCTGATAGAAATGACGCAGTGTCTGTGGCAGGGGTCCTGCAGCCTTTAGACCACTTAGATAACCTCTTCACTACACTCCCCCTAGATTCTAGGGATGTAATCGTTCACCCCTTGACTACCCTAAACCACCAGTGATGTCACCATTAACCCCTTCACTGCCCTAGACCACCATTGATGTCATCATTAACCCCTGCAATGCCCTAGACCAACAATGATGATATCATTAACCCCTGAACTGCCCTGGGCCACCAGGGATATTATCATTAACCCCTTTACTGCCCTAAACCCTTTAATTTGAAAATAAGACTAATTGGCCCAATTCTAAAACAAAAACAGCAAAAAAAAGAAATAATTGCTTTTACAGTCATTATTTTAAATAAGAAAAGATGGAAGTAGCAGGTATTTTAGGAAAAAAGGGTTCCCACATGCTGTATTTGTACAGGGGCCCCCTGTTGTCTGCCTTCACCCTTGTGGTAGATGGCAATTTTGTCACTATGGCCACATAGCGCTGACGTCACTGCCCACATTTACTATCTCAGTCACATCTCTGGCTCTGTTCTCTCTTGAATTGGGATCATTCATCTTTAGGATTCAACAAGTCATTTGATAATATGAATAAAATCAATGGTCTCTGTGCACATAATAAGAACAGATCTGCTCCTCCGCTGGTTTTCTCCATTAAAACAGCAATTAGCTTACGTGTGAGATCGTTATTGATTGTGGTATCTGCCACCTTGTGACTAAACTGCATTCTTAGCTGTCACATTGAAACTAATCTTTATTGGCCTCGGCTCATTCAATGCATTTGTTTCGACACCTGTAGAAAAGCAATATTCATAAGAATTGCTCAGAGGGGGTCCCTCATCTCATCCTGGGAGCTAACAGCGAGATTTCAAAGCAAAGAATGTAAACTAATTAAAGAACAGAATCAGATGCAATTCAATAGTACAAACAATATTCCACCTTGATAATGAATTAGCATTGATAACATATCTTTATCCTGTTATAGAGCCGCAAATCCCGTTTCCCTTATTACAGTAAAGTGATAACATTTTTGCTACCTTCAGCCACCACTAGAGGGAGCTTAGGAGCGAAATGCATACTGACTTAGTTCAATGTGGAAATTGTCATTCTGTATGCAGTGAGCTCCCCCTAGTGGTGGCTGCAGGCTGCCAGAATTATTTAGTGTAACATACAGGAGCAGAATCACTAAGACTGGCATTTCATATGCCATTCTCAGCATTCTGTTCCACTGACGTAAGATGGCACAGATTTATTAAGAGCATACGTCTCTTAAAAAATTTGTCACATCTTTCCGTTGGTTGTGCACCACAATTGTGGCGTAACAATTGAGGTCTTACGACCCGTCCTCATCCTTCTTCCCCCCCGATTGGACATAGAATAATAACGTGCACTCACCTCACCACTCCGCTTCTTCCCCTCAAATCTCCTCAGGCTCTCCAACATAAGGCCGCGGCGCACACAAGGTACTGATACTCAGCAGCGTCAGGCCGCTATATGCGATGCAGCACATCATGTCCAGCATCGGAACGTTGTGTGCTGTGTGGCATATATGCTTGTATGCACCACAGCCTTATATTGGCACCTGAGGAGATCCGGGGAGAGAAGCAGTGCGATAAGGTTAACAATTTTTTTTCCATTTATTTTATTTCATTATATTTTAACATGTGATCATGGGGGGGCGCTATGGGGCCTGCCTGTACCCAGTTACACCCCTCGCCACAGAGTAGATTTTTCTTATAATTTACGCCAGTTTCTGGGGTAAATTTTAATATTTATTTTTGTGCTGCTGTTGACCACACCCCTTTTATTAAGCTCCATCCGTTTTTAAAAACTGTCGAGAACGGCGTACACAGCCCAAAAGTCACAATTTAGTCATTTGCAACTTTCCTACGCCAGAAAACACATATTTTCTACACATAGATAAGTTTCTAAATTCACCCCTATGACTGCGTGAAGGAAAGACGGGAATATGAAGCTCTGTAACAGAAAAATGGCGCCCAATCTACATATATAAAAATATATCAATAAACTTTTTTTATTAATGGTTCATAAACCTCAAAAGTCATCTGGCGGGCAAACTGGCATTGACAAAAGGACGAATATTCTATGTGACCCAGAAATATCCTCACTTGGATATTTTTGGTTATTTGTTCTGACTGGAACCATGTGGGCTGTTTGGCGAGCACAATCTATCTATCTATCTATCTATCTATCTATCTATCTATCTATCTATCTATCTATCTATCTATCTATCTATCATCTATCTCATATCTATCATCTATCTATCTATCTCTCTCTCTCTCTCTCTCTCTCTCTCTCTCTCTCTCTCTCTCTCTCTCTCTCTCTCTCTCTATCTATCTATCTATGTATCCATCTATCTCATATCTATCTATCTATCTATCTATCTATCTCGTATCTATCTATCTATCTATCTATCTATCTCATATCTATCTATCTATCTATCTATCTATCTATCTCATATCTATCTATCTATCTATCTATCTATTATCTATCTATCTATCTATCTATCTATCTATCTATCTATCTATCTATCTATCTATCTATCTATCTATCTATCTGTCTCATATCTATCTATCTATCTATCTATCTATCTCTCTCTCTCTCTCTCTCTATCTATCTATCTATCTATCTATCTATCTATCTATCTATCTATCTATCTCATATCTATCTATCTATCTATCTATCTCTCTCTCTCTCTCTCTCTCTCTCTCTCTCTCTCTCTCTCTATCTATCTATCTATCTATCTATCTATCTTCTATCATATCATGTATATCTATCTATGGGTGGGTAGCCCCAATCATGGAATGGGTGCAGCCCCAATGTCTTATATAAAAATCATTCTGTAGATGTTGTAATTCGATTCCCTGCGGTGTTGGGGTCAGAAGCTGCAGCACATCATTAGAAGGCGCTTTCTTACTGATTGATGTCTGTCTCCCCTCAGAGTTTCCCTTTAAATGTCATGTTGTTGAAGTTAGGCGCTGAAGAGACGTACTTTTAATTAGTCAGGAGTCTGAATTCTATAAACTCCATTATTAGATTCATTTTATTCTTTTAATCTTGCTATGATTAAATACACCAAGCACGCTTTTTTTTTTTTTATAGAATGTCTAATTGTCATTACAACCACATGCGGCTGAAGGTGGAAAAAAAAGAAAAGAGAAGAGAAATTAATTTTTAAAATGTGCAATTAATATTCAGTGGAAATTATCTGATTATCCCATTATTGTACAATTCCCAAGGTCAATACACAGATAGGAAGGCACCGAAACATATTTAGCAAATTGGGATTTATTCATTTAATTTTAATATTGCCGTTATAGATTTAATATATTACAAAAAAAAAAAAAAAAAAATATGGCCACAGCGTCATCATGAAGCGTAAAGATCATTCTTCTCCTGGAGATGTCAAACATTCTGCTTTCTACTTACACCTCATGATTTAACCACTTTAAAGAAAGGAATATGTTCACATTTAAAGGGAAACTTCAGCAGAAACATGATAAAATTCCCACCTCCTCCGAACTTGTCCCACATTATAACACTATTCTTCTATCCCCTCCCCCCATGCACACACTCTCTATTTTTATAGAATATAATAATGCTACTTCTACCCCCCATCTCGCTTATAAGAATCTATGTCTGCAGTCAGCAGCTCTGGTAGCTATATGTCCCACAATGCCTTGGCCAATCATCAATGATGGAATAGCGGCTGGATCACCTCAATCAGAACCCATCGTTATATATATTATTCTAAATTATGAGCAGGATACATTTTGGAGAGGCACACATATAGGTGTAAGGCACAGGAAAATGCTCAGGAAAGGCTGCAGACTGTGTCCTGTGCAGCAGCGTGCATGTCGCAGGCAATGTGCAAACTCCAGCCCCCTGCAGGAAGGGACATAGATAATTGGTCAGCAATAGTCTTAAATCATCTACATGAAGCAGCCTGGAGAAGATTCAAAAACAACTGTAAAAAAAAAACACAAGGGTAATAAGATTTGCAGCTGTCGCCCTGTGCATTCCTTGATGCAATGCCCTAGATTCATTCTGCCTAATATTTTGGTAATCCAGAAACCTACATGAGACAAGAGGGACATCACATATCATGATCACAGGTGAGGATTTACATGGAAAACTATGGTTTTCACTGGACTCTCCCTTAGACATAGGCATAAGTGACATGTACAAACGTAGCCATCTTTATCTTGACACAGGGCTTCATAGGAGTACAAAGATGGCAGACCTGGGGGCCTTCATTAGGCCCCTTTGTTGCTATGCCAACTATCGGCACCCTGTGATCGCGTCACGCAGGGAGGGGGGCGATGCAAGGTCAGCCTGTTTCTAACCACTTAGATGCCGCGGTTGCTTTTGACCGCGGCATCTAAGGGGTTCAACAAATGGATGTCGGGAAGGGGGTTAAAGCATATCCAGCGGATAAACGTCTAACGTTGGAATATCCCATTAAGTTTACCAAATACGCTGCATGCCTTAGTCAAATTGCTGCAACGCGGCTTGTTGCGAACACAATTATTAATTGGTTTAGATGCAGAAGGAATAATATTACCATAGTTTTCGGATACATGGACCTCTTAGAAGAAATCATGCTTCAATGCACACTATCTCAAGACCCAACGAGGAAATGCAAGGTAAGTAAATAGACGCAATCAATACACGTTATCACGGCTATAAATAAAATACATGGCTTATGTAATGAAATACGATATAAAAAGCCGCCACTACGCCATCCACTCCTGTAACTATCTCGCAGCAGCAGGAATACTGCACCGTCTGCAACAATTTAAGTCGTATCCACAAGGGAGATGTCTAGATTTGATTCTTTTAACATTGAAGTTATGGCTAACAATGTACAGATAATAGTCTCTTCTATTCAAACCAGCAGTTCCTTTCACAGTAATGGAAAACACATGGGCTCACTACATGACGGCACAACGTAACATAATGTATAGATCTATTAATTACCCCAAATTCACCACCCAAGTGTAAGACCATGACCTACTGTTAACATAAGTTATAGTCATCATTATTTTCTTAAAGGGGCATTGCAAAGAATGAGCTTCGGGACATGTCAAACAGAAATGTCATAGACTTTAGATCGGGACAGGGTCGGGCTAGAGTTCCTTGGACCCACCAGAGGAAATAATCATGATGGGCCACCCACTATTTATACAGAACATTGAATGTTCAGTCTGTCGTGATTCAACCTATGAAATGTAGACTCTAGTGGCAAGTAATTGGCTCCAAGGTCAGCTCCAAACAGGGTTGTCTTTTTCTTGACCTTTGTGGTTTTGTTCCAGTAGGGACCCATTATTGTGTCAGAACAAGGCCCACCGGAGGTTTCAATGGCACTCTGTTGGGCTACTTCACCCCTGAATGGGGTCCAGTAGCTCAGACTCCAACCAATTTCGATAGTAATATTTAGCAAGTCTCCACTGACATAAAGAAGCATCACTGTATACTCTCACTTGGAAGTGTAACTGCCTTTCAAGTGTGACTATGGGCCCTTTTACACGGGCCAGTTATCGGGCAAACGAGCGTTCATAGACTGCTCGCTCTCGATCATTGCCCTGCGTACACAGGGCAACGATCAGCCGACGAGCCAGCAAACCGGAGACGCGATGCCGACATTATAGCAACGTATGAGGTCGATCGATCATAGTAATGTGCGCTCGCTCCCATACATAGCTCCTTGTTGGAAGGACCAATCGAGCGCCGATCAATGAACTGTCTCGTTGATCGGAGGTCGTTTACCCGCCCCACGTCGGCACATGTAAGAGGACCTTATCTCTCTGCTGGGGAACAGGGCAATCTCATTCTCAATATCAATCAAAGTCTCATCTGCCTGGTCCTATGGAACCACAGAGAATACATTGAGATGATATAATGTCAGTGATAACTTGCTTACATTTTTGTCCCATAATCAGGACAGTGCTGGCATATTGCTAAGGTATGCCATCACGTCCTAAGTGGTGGGAAATAGAAACATCTGGCTGCCAGGAACCCTACAATCCTCAGAATTGAGCTGTGTTTTACGGAAAATAGGGCCCAAGGCAATAAACACTTGTAGACAGTTTTTCTTGTAATTTTAGCCCCTATAATACTGCCGTACCGCAATATAGTGCCAAGATAATACTGCCATATATTACCACAATATATTGTCCAATTAATATGCAGCATCCAAATAATATTCCCTTGAAGAGCCTACATAATACTGCCATATAGTTCCCGCATAATACTCCTAATAAATTCCCAAATAATACCGCCATACATTGCTGAATAATACTGAATGGTTTTATTTTGCTCCCTAGGACACAGAGGTTCTGGGCAATTGACAAGTTTGCCAAACCCTAAAACTGACCATGAGTTTTGCAGTTCCTTGCTAAAGTCAAAGGGGCTTCTGCTTCTTTGTTCAGGTGAGTTTGATTGTTGAGGGTTCCAGAGTTTGGAGCCCTGATCATTATAAAGTAATGGCGTATCCTAGGGATATGCCAATACTTCATATAATGAGAATAACTCTATAAAGGGGTAACTTAAACTTAAGATCAGTATAATAAATTTAGAGCAAAAAATTATGTACATTTATCCTTTAAAATCATGTTTAAAGTGACCCTACAATCGCCACTAGAGGGCAGTCTCTACAGTTGTATATTTTGGCCCCCTACTGGTAGCAGCAGGAAACTGACATTTGTATAAGCATGTGTATTGGACAATAGGGGAACAGCGCCTTTCTACCAAAGCAATGTGCCATCCCAGCATACCGAAAATGCCCCAAATTATTTATCCTGTTGGTTTCTGCGAAACAATTTAAAGTCTAGGCACGCCTTAGGAGTAGATCTACTATTAATTGGTGAATTTAGTATTAGAGATGATATTAGCCTATTAGGGCAGCATAAAATGAAGGCTTGAGCTACACAATGCTAATAATACAGAACGCGATACATAAATAAGCCAAGAGTTGTGCAGCATATTGAGTCTGTACAGTAGATGGCAGTGCTTGACCATATAGATGCAGTGAATTTTATTACATAGGCTGTCATACATTTTTATGGAGCAAAATGAATCATACATGAAGGTACAGAATCCCATCTAGCCCTATGATGTTAGCATATAACACCCTGCTGCAATGACTATTCAGCTGCAAAGGATCCTCAAAAATCTCTGCTATACTTATTCCAGTATAACCTTTTTTATTACATGTAAGCTCGTATTCTTAAAGGGAAATACTCTGCTCTTAGGGAAGAACGGCGGCTTTGAAAACACACCTTTTATATAAATAAATATATATATATATATATATATATATGTATTGAAAATAAAAATATTATCATATAAATTAAACTGCAAAACCAAACGTAAAATAAAAAAAGAGAAGAAAAATAAATAAACTACAGAGAGAACATAAGGCTATGTTCACACGGGGTATTTTGCCGAGTTTTTTGACGCGGAAACTGCGTCGCAAAACTCGGCAAAAACGGCCCGAGAACGCCTCCCATTGATTTCAATGGGAGGCGTCGGCGTCTTTTTCCCGCGAGCAGTATAACTGCCTCGCGGGAAAAAGAAGCGACCTGCCCTATCTTTGGGCGCTTCCGCCTCTGACCTCCCATTGACTTCAATGGGAGGCAGGAGAAAGCGTATTTCTCGCTGTTTTATGCCCGCGGCGCTCAATGGCCGCGGGCGAAAAACGGCGCGATAATTGCCGCGAAAATCATCGTGCAGGGAGAGGAATATCTGCC
Source organism: Rhinoderma darwinii (assembly GCF_050947455.1). NCBI lineage: Eukaryota > Metazoa > Chordata > Amphibia > Anura > Rhinodermatidae > Rhinoderma > Rhinoderma darwinii. The sequence goes on along the minus strand of NC_134687.1, from coordinate 14,784,590 downwards.
TCAAAGTTCCAAACTGAATTTTGAGGCAGATATTTCTCCCCCAAAATACTCCGTGTGAACATAGCCTTACATAGAATAAAGAGGAGAAAAAAATAAATAAACTGCAAAAACATAACATAAAATAGAATAAAGAGAGGAGGAGAAAAATAAATAAACTGCAAAAACATAACATAAAATAGAATAAAGAGAGGAGGAGAAAATAAAAGAGTTCCATCCCTTCTGAAAAATCAAGAGTGTATGTACTCTAGAGATAGCCCATGTGGCTGTTATGGGGCTCTTGGATAGATGGGTCCATGCCTGACTGGTAGCACCCAATTGGTTATTAGGTTGTGATAATCTATAAAGGACTCTCTTCTCCAGAGGTAATGCTTAATTAGCAAACACGAAGGTGGCAAATTGACCCAAGAGTTATGGAAAGTATGTGGAGGGGGGAACAAACAAAAGGCCAATCGGTCCTGAGTGGCAAAACCTGCCTTTACAATGAGGGGTCCAGTTTGATCTTTGCTGGGGGTCCCCTCTTCTACGTACACTATTGGTTAGGGCCTCTCTGCCCTGTTGCCTCCCAGGTCCCTATCTGAATTTATGTCTGGGACCACAACAGTTAGGTCTGTTAGGAGATGATACTCTGTGGTCACTGAGGCGTGATGTCATCACTTCACTAGAAGTGATGTCATTTGATTTGCAGATGTATACAGGAGGACTCAGTAAGAGAAGAAGAGGGGGCAATACACAGGAACATGACTAATGTTTTGAATGCATTAGGCTGCATAAAAGCCGCACACTCCATTGATTTTTGTACAGGAGGAGCTGCATGCATTATTTATATGCTTTGTATACATTTATCTGTCTTTTGCTTTCATGCCCCACTGGGCTTATACTTTTACATCAGCTGGAGGGTCATAGGTCGCAGACTACATATGTAAATATATAATATATACAGTATACGTTCTTTTTGCATTCATGCTTATAATAGGTAAAGTGGTTTTACGAGATTCAGGTGAATTTTTTGGGAAAAACACTTAACTGTTTTCTCTGTAGGAGAATAAACAATCTTAGAAATGTAATTACAGCCTTAAAAAAGTATCCTTCCACTATTGCGACGCTACGCTTTCCCCGTCCACGTTCCTCTGCTTAGAACGCAAGGCAGGGACATGATGCCCCCGGTGATGCCACATCGCATGAATATGGCAGCCAATTATTGAAAGGAGGCGGCCAATCGTGGCACAAGCCTGTGGATACAACCTCACAGCGCCATGCCATGATTGACTGCCAAGGTCACGTGATGTGACATCACCATGAGGGTAACGTCAGTAGCCGGGATTCTAACAGAGGAATGGTGATGGGGAAAGCAGTGACTGCGATGGTGGAAGGAGTGTTTTTAAAGACTATATGTATACTTGAATTAGAGAGAAAAGCTAGGAATGTATACTTGAATTACTCTTATGATTGTCGTGGCAGGCACTATATACATACAACCAACATTGCCAAGAAGAGAGGAAGAGGGGTAGAGGTGTGACCTCATGGTGATTGGTTACAAGGAAGGGTTGACATAGGAAGGAGAAGCCAGCAGTGATTTGGGAATTGAAGGCTCTGTGTTTTGCTGGCTGACAGTGATATTAAAAGACAACCTAAAAGCGAACCAAAAAGAAGGGACATGACCCTCAAAGAAATAGTATACTGATGATATACAAGAGTACAAAAATCTTTATTAAATATATTACACAATGTCATAATACAGGATAAAAGTACAGCAGGGTCAGATGGAACAGACCATGGACAAACAGAGTCAACCATCCAAAGATGACTAAAAACACACACTAAAATAAACCACAGGAAAGAGAGTAAACGTGGGCACTAAATAGCCAAAACCCACATGTAAACAAAATGCTGCCTAACTAGTAAGAAGTAATATCTAACTAGACTGGCAGAGCCCTATCAGAACATGAAGGCACAAATGGCCAGGAGACTCAAACTAACCCTAGCTAATAGTAATGCATAAATTATATAAGAACTGAAGGCCAGCACATACCCTGGGACATGATGGAGAGCAGTGCAAAAGTACAAAAATGGATGGATGAGTCAACGCCTCGACGCGCGTTTCGCCCTGTAGACGGGCTTCGTCAGGAGGCTACATGAAATAAAACTCTAGGGGTTTTTATAGTAATGGAGTGGGGTTTAAACTCACCTGGGACGGATGCAAATCGGCGCTTGACACGCCCGCCGGGTGAGACACACATCACGTGACGCGCCACGCGTCAGATGACCTGGCGCCGCCTGATGATGAAATCACCATGACAACGCCAGACGCTAAGTGGCACTCACGGATGTGGGTCCCACGGCGCATGCGCGTTCAAGCGTCCGTGCATGCATCGCAGGGAAAGCAACTGGAAAAACTAGGACAGAGATATGAATATGAAAACTACAAAAGCGGGAACTACTACATATTCAAGAAAGATAGGGGTAACTGGACAAACACTGGAGATATAAATATATATATATAAACAGCAGCTCGTATATTAAATGTATCAACTATACTGACAAGATCAAGTGAAAAAGGTGACAATTAAATAAATAAATAAAAATGAAGTGCACAATGATGTAAACCAAGCAAAGCATATAATAATAATACAAGAAAGTGATAAATAGTGATGATATGTATAGTGTATAATAAGAGGAAATAAAAAAATAAAATAAATAAAAAGAAAAAAATAATAATAAAATATACATATAGTGAATAAATATGTGCTAATAAGAATATATATATATATATATATATATAAATGAATATGTACATACAGTGCATAAAAAGTGAAAAAAGTGAAAAAAGAGCCAATATATAATTACATAAAAATAAAAAACCATATAGTGTACAACAGAGTTGAATAGACAAAATAAACATACACTATACGAAAATATAATATAATAGAAAAAATATAAAAATACATGAGACCACCGAAATAAGATATAGTAATACACACAATACAGTATAACATACAGAGAAATAATAATAAAGAAAATATATGGTATAAATATATATATATATATGATATTCAAAAGATGAAATATAATAAATAAGATAAATAAATTTGGAATAATATTATATAATATAATTCAACAACCAAAAAATTAATATACAATAAAGATAAAGAAAGTATACTACAATGCATTGATTACAGATGAACAGAGTATATATAGGTCAAACATATTATGAAATAAAAAATAATAAAAAATAAAAAATAATACATAATACATAAATAAAAAATAATAAATAATAAATCAACATAAATCAAAAAAACTTGAATTGTAAAGATCTTTTTGTCTTCTCCCATCCTAGACTTGAATTGAAGCCGTGAATAATCTTCTCCAGATCAAAGAAAGACATAAGTAAGCAGACCCACTTACTAATATACACACTGAAGAATAATAAAAAGCAAATTAAAAAACAAGAAGGAAACCCTAGAAAAATAAAATTCACGCATTATTGAAATTTACAAAAAGGGCCTGAAACTAGTGGCCTCGTTTAGACCAAATGGTGCCACAGTGTTGAGTAACGTGATCCATTTCATTTATTTTCTTAGTAGTGCCAACCGTACATCACCACCTCTACACCCCAGGGAAACCCTATCAATTCCACGTACCTAAAAACCCCTAGGGTTACAGGAGTGAACCTCACGAAAGTGTCGAGCAATAGGTTGGAATTTCTCCAAGTCCAATGCATTAGAAGCGGACTTGATTTTGTTGACATGTTCCAACACCTGTACTTTCAAGGGCCTGCTGGTCATGCCAAAATAAATGAGATCACAAACGCAGGTGGCAAAGTATACCACAGCTGCTGTATTGCATGTGATATTATACACAATTTTATAGTCTTTACCTCTATCTGAACTATAGAAGTCAAACACACCTGGAATGTACTTACACGCAGAACAATTGCCACAGTTAAATGATCACTAGGGAGGACCCCTACTGCCAAACGGATTGGGAGGGATACTCGGGATGTAATGACTGGATGTCAGGAGATCCCTCAAGTTCTTAGATCGCCTCCATGTAATGGAGGGGTAACTAGGTAGAATCCCTGCCAAATCACGATCGGTAAGCAGGACCCTCCAATGCTTTTGTAGAATATCACGAATCTCAGTCCAAAGTGGATTGAAAGTGGTGATAAATCTCACATTTTGGTCAGTGTTGTTCTTTTTTGGCCTACTCACCAGAAGTCCATCGCGAGTTGAGTGCTTAGCTCTAAGGTAGCCCCTTTTAATATCCCTCTGACTATAACCTCGATTTTTGAACCTCATTGTCATGTCAGATGCTTGGCGCTCAAAGCTACTGTCAGTGGAGCAGATACGCCTTGCCCTCAAGAACTGGCCCACGGGTATAGCCTTCCTAACCGTAGGGTAGTGTGCGGAGGAAGCATGAAGGAGAGAGTTGGTGGAAGTTTTTTTCCGAAAAATATCGGTTGCAATAAAACCCCTATCATCCTTCGTGATGCAGATATCCAGAAACTCAACGCAGGTCTTGCTATATTTCCACGTGAGTTTAATGTTAAGGTCGTTAACATTAAGTGAAGTAAGAAAAGATTCTAAGAGCGACGTGGAGCCCTGTCAGATAAAAAGAATGTTGTCTATATACCTTGACCACAGGAGTACCGAATCATGACCCGGAGTCTGCTGGACAATATCCCTCTCCCACGGCCCCAGGAAAAGATTGGCATAGGAGGGCGCACAAGTCGCCCCCATTGCCGTGCCCTGGACCTGTAGGAAGAGATGGTCTTTAAATACAAAAAAATTATGTGTCAAAGCATAATCAAGAAGACATAATACAAATTCAATAAGATCCGGGTCATGATTAGTCATCTGTAAGAAGTATCTGGACGCATGCATCCCATGGTCATGGCATATAGACGTGTATAGGGACTCCACGTCGCATGCAACCAAGAACATATCATCCTCAAGATGTAAACCGTTTAGCCGTTGTAACATATCTGTTGTATCCCTAGTGTAAGACGGCAATGTTTCCACACATTTCTGTAAGAAAAAATCCACGAATCTACAGATGTTTTCGCACAAGCCACCAATCCCTGACACGATGGGACGACCAGGGGGATTAACAGCATCTTTGTGCACTTTAGGCAATAGATAGAATGTAGGTTTGATAGGAAATTCAACCGACAAACCCTCCTTCAATTTTGAATTGAGGATTTGTTCGTCCACACCCCTTTGTAACAGGGTATCTAGTTCCCTTTTAAAAATCGGAGTAGGGTCAGATGGTAGCCTACGATAGCAATGGCTCATATTAAGTTGGCGAAAGACCTCATTTTTATACATCTGTGCCGGCCATAACACCACATTACCCCCCTTATCGGCTGGTTTGATAATCACATCCTTAAAGGGGTTGTCCAGGAAAAAATTTTTTTATAAAAAATGTCCCCCAGCCTTGATTTGCCTTCCCTAATACCCCCTATTAAACTTCTAACCAGTTTCTGTTTGATTTCCATCGTCACTGCTGCTTTTTCTGTTTGTTTACATCCCTTGCTGTTTGTTTACATCCCTTACTAGCTGTTTCCTGTCATGTAACCCACCATACCCATGATCCCCGGCTGCATCTGAGGAGACAGTTGCATCCTCTCCCTTCCTCCAAAGCACCTCAGCTATTTGCATACTGCCACGCCCCTCTATGGTCACATGGTCCTTCCCTGCTCTAATTACAGATTACATGCAGACGCTCCCTCCCTGCACACGGTCTGAGGCCGGATTACACCAGCGTGTGCCTTTTGCTTGCGCAAAAAACACGTCGTTTTGTGCGCGCAAAAGGTACATAACAGCTCCGTGTGTCAGCCCCGTATGATGCGTGGCTGTGTGATTTTTGGTTTGTAGCACGTGGTGCTTTTCTGTTTTCATTCATACTTTTTACTGCTGTTTCGCGAATCACGCGAGTACCACGGAAGTGTTTCCGTGTGCTGCGATTGATTTTCACACACCCATTGACTTCAATGGGTGCGTGATGCGCGAACAACACACAAATATCGGACATGTCGTGACTTTTACGAAGCGGACACACGCTGCATGAAACTCACAGACAGTCTGCACGGCCCCATAGACTAATATAGGTCCGTGCAAGGCGCGTGAAAATCACGCGCGTTGCACGGACGTATTACACGTTCGTCTGAATAAGCCCTTACACAGTAATAATCATCATTATCCTTTGTGCCTCCATCTATCCCTGATCTAAGTCCAGGCATCCGTCTCCCTCCCCCGCCCCTTCCACAGCCTGATAAATGTCAGGGTATGTTCACAGGCAAAGACGTCTCAAAATACGGAGCCGTTTTCAAAAGAAAACAGCTCCTGATTTTCAGAAGTTTTTTGTGCAAATCGCGATTTTCGCTGCGTTTTTTACGCCCGTTTTTGGAGCTTTTTTCACTACAGTCTATGGAAAACGGCTCCAAAAACGTCTCAAGAGGTTTCCTGCACTTCTTTTTCGCGGTCGTAAAAAAACACATCAAAAAACGCTCCTTCGGAACAGAATGCCGTTTTCCCATTGAAATCAATGGGCAGATGTTTGGAGGCGTTACTAAAGATTTTTCAGTCGTTTTTCGGGAGTTTACGGCCCGAAAAACGGACGAAAATAGGCCGTGTGAACATGCCCTAAGTCTGCCCACTCCACCTAAGTCAGACATCTTGGTACACACAATCCAGTCAGCACATTTACCTCACCTGCTGCTGGATCTGTTCCAATAGATCCTGTATTAGGCCCTGTTCACACTGAGTTTTTTTGCTGGCAGAAAATTCTTCATCAAGATTCTGTCTTGAATTTGGAGGCAGATTTTGACCTGCCTGCATGCCGTTTGCCACGTTTTTTGCCCGCGGCCATTGAGGGAAAAAGAAGCAACATGCCCTATCTTCGGGCGTTTACTCCTCTGACCTCCCTCTGACATCTATGGGAGGCAGAGAAAGCGTTTTTCGCAGCGTTTTTGCCCGTTGCGCTCAATGCCCGCGGGCGAAAATCGTAGCAAACGGCGTGGAGGCAGATCAAAATCTGCCTGAAAATTCAAGCGAAATTTTGAGGCAGAATTTTCTGCCTGCAAATAACTGTGTGAACAGGGCCTTACAGTGAAGCAAACACCAAACACTACTCCAAACAATGGTAAAATGTTTCTTTTTTTTTTACATAATTTACTATAAATGTATGTAAGGCCCCATACACACTAACGTGCTTTTGTGGGCGCAATTCCACCGAAAATCCACGAGAGAATTGCGGCCCCATTCACTTCTATGGGCCCATGCAAAAGACCGTGGTTTCCAAGGTCCGTGCATGGCCCAGGACCCTGGACCGCGGAAAGAACGGACATTTCTTAGTACGGCCGTGTTCTGCGGTCCAGGCTCATAGAAAATAATGGACGTGGCCATGTGCACGGCCTGCGATTTGCGGGTGGCTCGCGGGTGACACTCCGGGGCAGGCCGACCCGAAGATCACGGCCGTGCACATGGCTACGGTCGTGTGCATGAGGCCTTAGTGTGTCTCACTATTTATATATATTTTTATATATAAAATTTTGTGTATGTGTGTATATATATATATATATATACACACATACAAATTAGACAGCACTTTCGACTGTGTAAAGACACGGCGCATCATCAACTACCTTTAGGCTCTATTCACACGAGAGGGTCTGAGTGTTGGCCCCCCTGTAGGTAGTGCCACACAGCCCCCCTATAGGCAATTCTACACAGCCCCCCTTGTAGGTAGTGCCACCCCCCCTACTTTCCTGTAGGGGACGGCTCTGGAGAAATCCCTCACTTCACTGTCCATATATGAACAGTGAAGTGAGGTACTTCTCCTGGAGCGGAATCCCCGGCCACATCGGCGGGGATTCCGCTTCATTAGTCCCTGACGTCACTGTCCATATATGGACACAGTGAAGTCCGTGACTTCTCTTGGAGCGCAATCCCCGGCCACATCGGCGGGGATTCCGCTTCAGAAGTCCCTGACGTCACTGTCCACAGTGAAGTCAGTGACTTTTCCAGGAGCGGAATCCCCGGCCAATTCGCCGGTGATTCCGCTTCAGAAGTCACTGTGTCCATATATGGACACAGTGAAGTCTGTGACTTCTCCTGGAGCGGAATCCCCAATCCCGGGCTTGGGGATTCTGCTCCTACAGTGAGCAAATAAACACCCTCCTCCTCCTCCTCACATGCGCTTCGGACTGTGAGGAGGAGAAGGAGAGAGCGAGCGACGGTAGGCACGGCCGTCACAGTACACACCGTCTCCACGTATTAAAACTTGCGAATTCGCAATGAAACACGGCTCCTGAAGACGCAGCCATATCATTTAACAGAGCATGCGTGGTAGTGTCAACCACGCATGCTCTAAGCAGATGGGGAAAACACGTGGTACAGTTACGTCATTTATGACGTAACCATACACTGTGAAAACCGGAAACCGCAAACCGGAAGTTAGGCGCAAATGGACGGGTATGCACAGGAAGTGCAAATTTTACATGGACAAGCGGTCACGTGACGGAAGAGGGGATACGATGATACATCCAGCTAATCAAACGTAAGTACATTACAAAGTTAAATGTTTTTTATTATTTAGTTTAATTAAAAGTACTTTTTAATTCCAGAAAACCCCTTTAAGTTTTTTAAGTTCAATAATTGCCTGTCTTTGTTTGAAATTCAAATTGCAGGATATTCTAGAATCAGAAATAGTTTCTAGATCTTTTTTGACTAATTTGAAAAAGATGTCCACTGAAGGACACAGCGCAAAGGGGGGGGGGGGAATGTTGGGAACGGCAGCACAGATGCATGGGGAGTCTGGGGTAAGGCTTGACTTCCTTTTCATCCAATAATGAAATGAGTGCATCAAATGCCTGTTTTTCCTGCTAGAGAGCCCATGGGGACAGTATCATTCTTTCTACCAAAGTGCTTCTTAAAGAGTAATTTCCTGGAGAACAGGGCCAAATCCTTAATGGTGGTAAAAAGATCAAATCTACCAGTAGGGGAAAAAGACAGACCCTTTTGCAAGACATCAAATTGGGAGGGCGATAAGATGTAGGTAGAAAGATTAATTACCTGTAATGATGGGGGTAGGGAAACGGACAAGTGAGCCCTAATATACCCGCCACTCTGTCCCTGCCTACTTGCAACGACCCGCCCTAGGCGACGGGGTACAACTGGGCGGTGGTCCCTACGCTCAGTAAGTGCACGAGACAAACAGACAAGGGTACACAAGCGAAGGGAAATGGGGCAGTTGCCCACGGCAACACCGTGAGCAACAAGAGTGGTGAACGAGCCGAGTCAAACTAGGAGTGAACTAGGTACCAAACGCAGAGCAGGAGAGTAGTCAGTAAGCCAGGGTCAGTATGGAGCAGGATTAAATAGTTAGAAGCTGTAGCTGGGCCAGGAAACCACACGAGAAGAATCACAAGCAAAGGAGGAACAGGAAAGGCAGGTATAAATAGACAGAGGGCGGGAGCTAGCTCCGTCTGGCCAGGCTGCGATAGGCTCTCCCGCTCCTAAGCCTGCCATCCTGAGTGGTGGAAGATGGAGTCAGTCTCAGAGACATAGACTCAGGTGCAGACTGATTACCTATGGGCGTATACACAGAAGTTGTGCCTGGCAGATCCTTTACAGTACCCCCCCTTTTATGAGGGGCCACCGGACCCTTTCTAAGTGGACCTGGTTTATTGGGGAAACGAAGGTGGAACTTCCTGACCAATACCCCAGCGTGAACATCCCGGGCGGGTACCCAAGTCCTCTCCTCAGGCCCGTATCCTCTCCAATAGACCAGGTACTGGAGGAAGCCTTGGACCATCTTGCTGTCCACAATCTTGGCCACCTCGAATTCCACCCCCTCAGGGGTGAGAACGGGAACAGGAGGTTTCCTCGAAGGAGCCAAGGACGGGGAGCAGCGTTTAAGGAGGGAGGCATGAAACACGTCGTGTATTCGAAAAGATGGGGGCAACAACTCCAGTCGGAAGGAGACAGGATTGAGGACTTCAATGACATTATACAGCCCAATAAACCGGGGAGCAAACTTCTTGGACGGGACCTTAAGGCACAAGTTCCTAGACGATAACCACACAAGATCCCCGACCATAAACAAGGGGTTAGCAGAACGTCTTCTATCAGCCTGAGTTTTTTGTACGCTCTGGGACGCCTCTAGGTTCTTCTGAACCTGGGCCCAGACTGTGCACAGTTCCCGATGAACGACCTCTACCTCGGGATTGTTGGAGCTACCAGGTGAAACGGAGGAGAACCGTGGATTAAACCCAAAATTACAGAAAAAGGGGGAGACCCCTGACGAGTTACTGACCCGGTTATTAAGGGAAAATTCGGCGAGGGGAATGAATGAGACCCAATCATATTGACAGTCAGAGATAAAACACCTTAAATATTGTTCTAGAGATTGATTAGTCCTCTCAGTTTGGCCATTAGTTTCAGGATGGAAGGCAGAGGAGAAGGACAGATCAATCTCCAACTTTTTACAGAAGGCTCTCCAAAACAATGGAACAAATTGTACCCCTCTGTCCGAAACAATATTGACAGGGACCCCATGGAGACGCAGGATGTGTTTGACAAACAAGGTGGCTAACATCTGGGCATTGGGTAGTTTCTTGAGGGGCACAAAGTGGCACATTTTACTGAAGCGGTCTACTACAACCCACACCACCGACTTGCCTTGAGATGGAGGCAAATCGGTGATAAAATCCATGGAGATATGGGTCCAAGGTCTCTGGGGAATGGGCAAAGAACGTAGTAAGCCCGCTGGTCGGGACCTGGGAGTCTTGGACCTAGCACAAACCTCACAAGCGGCGACGTAGGCCTTAACGTCTTTAGGCAACCCAGGCCACCAATAGTTTCTGGCAATGAGGTGTTTGGTACCAAGGACGCCTGGATGACCAGATAGTGCGGAGTCATGATTTTCCCTAAGTACCCTTAGCCGGAATTGCAGGGGAACAAACAGCTTGTCCTCAGGAAGGTTCCCGGGAGCTGAACCTTGATCAGCCGCAATTTCAGAGACTAAATCAGAATCAATAGAAGAAATGATTATACCAGGAGGCAAAATACAAGCAGGATCTTCCTCCGAAGGAGGGCTGGCCATGAAGCTACGCGACAGTGCATCGGCCTTAATATTTTTAGACCCAGCCCTATAGGTAACCAAAAAGTTGAATCTGGTAAAAAATAGCGCCCATCGAGCTTGTCTCGGGTTTAGCCTCCGGGCAGATTCTAGGAAAACCAGATTCTTGTGGTCGGTAAGGACCGTTACCTGGTGCCTAGCCCCCTCCAGGAAGTGGCGCCACTCTTCAAATGCCCTTTTAATGGCTAAGAGTTTGCGGTTGCCAATATCATAGTTACTCTCAGTGGGCGAAAACTTCCTGGAGAAGTAGGCACAGGGACGGAGATGGGTGAGTGACCTGGTACCCTGGGACAAGACAGCCCCCACTCCCACCTCGGATGCGTCAACTTCCACGATAAAGGGCTCCATTTGGTTGGGCTGAACCAGCACCGGGGCCGAGATAAAGCACTTCTTAAGGACCTCAAAAGCCTGGACAGCCTCAGGAGGCCAGTGGAGGAGATCAGCACCTTTGCGAGTGAGGTCCGTAAGAGGCTTAGCGATGACCGAGAAGTTAGCAATAAATCTCCTGTAATAATTATCAAACCCCAAGAAACACTGTAACGCCTTCAGGGAGGCAGGTTGGACCCATTCCGCCACAGCCTGGACCTTGGCGGGGTCCATGCGGAATTCATGAGGAGTGAGGATTTGACCCAAAAATGGTATCTCCTGTACCCAAACACACATTTTTCGGTTTTCGCCAACAGTTTGTTTTCCCGAAGGACCCGGAACACCTTCCTGACATGCTCAATGTGGGAGGACAAGTCCTTGGAAAACACCAGTATGTCATCAAGGTACACTACAAGAAATACCACCAGGTAATCTCTTAAAATCTCATTTATGAAATTCTGGAAGACCGCAGGAGCATTACACAACCCAAAAGGCATGACGAGGTATTCGAAATGACCTTCGGGCGTGTTAAACGCAGTCTTCTACTCATCCCCCTCTTTGATGCGGATAAGGTTATACGCCCCCCGTAGATCAAACTTAGAGAACCATTGGGCCCCCTGAACCTGATTAAAGAGATCAGGAATCAAAGGAAGGGGATACTGGTTCCTTACAGTGACCTTATTCAAGTTACGGTAGTCAATGCATGGCCTAAGACCACCATCTTTCTTCCCTACGAAGAAGAACCCAGCACCTACCGGAGAAGTAGAGGGGCGAATGTAACCCTTGGCCAGGCATTCCTTGATATACTCTCTCATGGCTTCACGTTCGGGACAAGAAAGATTAAGTATCCTACCCTTAGGGAGCTTAGCTCCTGGTACCAATTCGATAGCGCAATCGTATTCTCTATGAGGAGGTAACACTTCTGAGGCCTCTTTAGAGAAAACATCAGCGAAGTCCTGAACAAACTCAGGTAGCGTGTTCACCTCCTCAGGGGGAGAAATAGAATTAACAGAATAACATGACGTCAAGCATTCATTACCCCATTTGGTAAGCTCCCCAGTATTCCAGTCAAACGTAGGATTATGCAACTGCAACCAGGGAAGGCCTAAAACCAATTCGGACGATAATCCCTGCATCAACAATACAGAGCACTGCTCCAAATGCATGGAGCCAACAAGGAGTTCGAAAACAGGGGTATGCTGTGTAAAATAACCATTAGCAAGAGGAGTGGAGTCGATACCCACTACAGGGACAGGTTTAGGCAAATCAATCAAAGGCATAGCTAGAGACAAAGCAAATTCCACAGACATGATATTAGCAGAAGACCCTGAATCCACGAAAGCACTGCCGGTAGCAGACCTACCACCAAAAGAGACCTGAAAGGGAAGCAAGATTTTATTACGTTTCATATTTACGGGAAATACCTGTGCGCCCAAGTGACCTCCCCGATGATCACTTAGGCGCGGAAGTTTTCCGGCTGCTTATTCTTGCGCCTAGGATAGGTGTTCACTTGATGCTTGTCATCCCCACAATAGAAGCAGAGACCATTCTTCCTGTGGAACTCTCTACGTTGTTGGGGGGACACGGAGGCCCCGAGTTGCATAGGAACCTCCGAGTCTTCCGTGGAAGAGCGAAGCAACAGGACCTCGGGAGGCATCATGGGGGATTCAGAGGGGAAAACACAAAAACGTTCAAGTTGTCGTTCCCTGAGACGTCGGTCAAGTCGTACCGCTAAAGCCATAACCTGGTCAAGGGAGTCAGAAGAGGGATAGCTAACTAGCAGGTCTTTCAGGGCGTTCGACAGACCCAACCTAAACTGGCACCTTAAGGCAGGGTCATTCCACCGGGAAGCTACGCACCACTTGCTAAAGTCAGCACAATACTCCTCAACAGGTCTTTTACCCTGACGTAAGGTCACCAGCTGACTCTCGGCAAAGGCAGTCCTGTCAGTCTCGTCATAAATGAGTCCGAGAGCAGAAAAGAAACGATCAACGGAGGAAAGTTCAGGGGCGTCAGGAGCCAAGGAGAAGGCCCACTCTTGGGGCCCTTCCTGGAGCCGGGACATAATTATACCCACCCGCTGGCTCTCAGAACCTGAGGAGTGAGGCTTTAAGCGAAAGTAGAGCCTACAACTCTCCCGAAAGGAGATAAAAGTCCTCCGGTCCCCTGAGAACCGGTCAGGCAACTTGAGGTGGGGTTCAAGAGGTGAGGTGAGGGGCACTACCATGGTAGCGTCAGGCTGGTTGACCCTCTGAGCCAGGGCCTGGACCTGTAGGGAGAGACCCTGCATTTGCTGGGCCAGGGTCTCAAGGGGGTCCATAGTAGTGTCAGGGACCGGGATAGACTAGGTATTGGGCTTGTGATTATGTAATGATGGGGGTAGGGAAACGGACAAGTGAGCCCTAATCTACCCGCCACTCTGTCCCTGCCTACTTGCAACGACCCGCCCTAGGCGACGGGGTACAACTGGGCGGCGGTCCCTATGCTCAGTAAGTGCACGAGACAAACAGACAAGGGTACACAAGCTAAGGGAAATGGGGCAGTTGCCCACGGCAACACCGTGAGCAACAAGAGTGGTGAACGAGCCGAATCAAACCAGGAGTGAACTAGGTACCAAACGCAGAGCAGGAGAGTAGTCAGTAAGCCAGGGTCAGTATGGAACAGGATCAAATAGTTAGAAGCTGTAGCTGGGCCAGGAAACCACACGAGAAGAATCACAAGCAAAGGAGGAACAGGAAAGGCAGGTATAAATAGACAGAGGGTGGGAGCTAGCTCCGTCTGGCCAGGCTGCGATAGGCTCTCCCGCTCCTAAGCCTGCCATCCTGAGTGGTGGAAGATGGAGTCAGTCTCAGAGACATAGACTCAGGTGCAGACTGATTACCTATGGGCGTATACACAGAAGTCGTGCCTGGCAGATCCTTTACATTACCTTTAGAGCCTCCTGTTTCTCTTGTCCCTGTTGAACACCCCCCTGGTCTTTCTTTTGACTGCTGGTGTTCTGGGGTTGAACATAGGTCTCCATCTCCTGCGGCCTGAGGTTTGTCTAAAAAACTGCCACATTCTTCTTCAGATACAAGAGAAGTGGAAGAAATGGAACGAGATAGAGAGTGGGCTCTATCCCTTTTTGAGTGCCAGCGGTAGATTTTATTGGACTGGAAATCGCTCTTATCGCGCTGGAATTTCCTAATTTTAAGATCTTGTACTTCCCTTTCCCACTTAGTTAATTCATCCTCCAATGTTTTATCAAAGCTATCAATCTCCTCTTTATTAAGGGACTGTTGTATATTAGACAACCAAAAGCGAACAAAAAAGGGACATAGCCCTAAGAATAATAGTCAACTATATAATATAGAAAAATGAACAATCTTTATTAAGAAAAAATATACAACAATAATCACAGAATATAAAACACGAATGGACCAGATAAGGAGATAAAAACAGTGCGGTCAGATGAAAAAGACCAAAGACGTACAGAGTCAGCCAACCCAGGGAAGTCAAAAAAACCACTCAGATGACCCACAGGGAAATGATCGTATATGTGGAATGGCAATGCCCAGATATAAAAAGAAATAAATGACTAAACATCTAATGCAGAGTATCTAAACATCAGATAAATATGAGTGGGCTATAGAGAATCTCTGCACAAAATCAGGGCAAGGTAGACCTGTGGTAATGTGTAGAAAGACAGAGAATCATGCAACAAACCAGGATGTACACATACCCTGAGACATAGTGGGGAGCGGAACAGACGACCCAAAGGGAAGGATGAAGGATGCCTCGACGCGCGTTTCGCCAAGCAGACCGGCTTCGTCAGGAGGCTGAGTGACCTAAAACTAGGGGGGCTTATATGGGAATGAAATATGGTTGCCCTCAGCTGTGGCGGACGCAAATCGGCGCTGGACACGCCCACCGAGCGACACACACATCTCGGGATGCGCCGCACGTCAGATGGCTAGGCGCCGCATGATGACCTCAACCGAGAGTCACCATGACAACGTCGGACGCTAAGCGGCACTCCCGGATGTGGATCGCACGGCGCATGCGCACTCCAGCGTCTGTGCACGCACCACAGCAGGGGAACCAAAATAGCAAAAACGACAGGAGTGGGACGAATGTGGTGAATGGCCCAAAAAGGTACAGATATCCAGTAGATCATAACACGTACATGAGTATCAATCATTATAATACATTAATAATTCTATACAGCGCATATATAATCATATATACAATTATGTTAATAACGATACATAAGAATGAATAAAAATAAAGAACACAGTGTATAATAATGTGCAACAATACAAATAAATAAATAAATATTTATATATATAATGTGATTCTAGACATAAGATATGTACCAACATAATTGTAAGAAATATATATATAAAAGAGTAAAGAAAAACATGTGCAATAACAATAAACAAGTGCATAATAATAATACACAAATACAATAAAAATACAAAGCAAAAATAATAAGTACATAAAGAAAAATAAATACTAAATGAAAAATATAAAAAATAAAAATAAATATAATAATAATAAAAAAGTGACAGCAAGTAAGATGACCCAAAAATTATTATATAATATTATGTAATAGGGGCATGAAATATAGTGGATACTAAAGTGAGTAGGTGAAAAATAAAGTGCTAAAGACCAGAACAAAAATGCATGTATAAAATATAAAAATAAAGTGCTACAGTATGATACATAAAGTGCAAAAATCATTAAAATAAATATAAAAAAATATATAAAAATATATATAATATATATGAAATAAATAGAAAGTAGAAATAATAAAGAATATGAAAAATAAATAAAATAGGGACAAATAACCAATATATAAAGATAATTACACCCAATAATATATAAAGTAAAATACATTTTATATAGATCTATTAAGAATACAAAATAATTTTTTATATACAATAAATGCATAAAATAAAAAAAAAAAAAAAAAAAAAAAAATAAAAATATAAAATTTAATAATTCAAACAAATGACAAATCATAATATCGAATTTAAACGCTATATAGAATGAAGGTAATGAAAATAATACTTGTACAACACACATATAACGGACAACTATATCCGGGTCTACACATATAACAAACAGTCATCGTTCAGATTATCGTTGATCACAGGAAATCCAGGTGATAATCACAGTATCTTCACCAATCCAGTGGGATATATGTGAAAGTAGTCCCACTCAGAACAATGAACACTCTGTAAAACAAAAAATACATGTAAATAAAAACAAAACAAAAAAGCCACCCTAGAGAATTAAAATTCACGCATAGCTGTAATTTATAGAAAGGGCTTAAAGCTAGTGGCCTCATTTAAACCAAATGGTGCCATGGTATTAAGGAGCGTGATCCATTTCATCTCCCTTCTCAAGAGAGCCGACCGTATATCTCCACCTCTGTACCCCAAGGAGATTTTATCTATGCCGCGAACCTCAAAACCCCTGGGATTACAGGAGTGGTGCTCGCGGAAATGACGGGCTACAGGTTGAAGTTTATCAAAATCACTAATGGTAGCGGCCGATTTGATTTTATTAACGTGTTCTAACACACGTACCTTCAAGGGTCTACTGGTCATACCAATGTAGATGAGGTCACATGGGCAAATAGCGAAATAAATCACAGCCGTTGTATTACATGTGATATGGTAAACGATCTTATAATCTTTGCCTCTGTCAGAGCTGTAGAACTTGAAGGTACGTGGAATGTATTTACACGCGGAACAATTCCCACAGTTATAAGAACCCCAAGGGGGACCACGACTGCCAAAAGGATTAAGAGGAGCGCTGGGAACATAGTGACTAGATGTTAAAAGATCCCTTAAGTTCTTAGATCTCCTCCAAGTGATGGAGGGATAGCTAGGCAAGACACTCGCCAGGTCACGATCAGTAAGTAATACCCTCCAGTGTTTTTGTAAAATGTCGCGGATCTCAGTCCATTGTGGGTTAAAGGTGGTAATAAATCTGACGTTTTGGTCTGTATGTTTCTTTTTAGGCTTACTTACCAAAAGTCCGTCTCGAATTGAATGTTTCGCTCTAAGATAGCCCCTAGTGATGTCTCTCTGGTTATAGCCACGGTTTCTAAACCTAGCTGTCATGTCGGCTGCTTGACGCTCAAAGTTACTGTCACTGGAGCAGATACGCCTGGCCCTTAAAAATTGACCTACTGGTATGGCCTTCTTAACCTTTGGATAATGTGCAGAAGAAGCATGAAGGAGGGCATTGGTAGAGGTTTTTTTCCTATAGATGTCAGTAGAGATGGATCCAGTATCATCCTTTGTAATGCAAATATCCAAAAATTCCACGCAGGTCTGACTAAATTTCCACGTCAATTTAATGTTAAAATCATTAACATTAAGGGAATTAAGGAATGATTCAAGCTGCGACGTGGAGCCCTGCCAAATGAACAAAATATCATCTATATACCGTGACCACAGGAGTATCCCATCATGACCCGGAGTCTGTTGGACAATGTCCCTCTCCCACAGACCCAGGAATAGATTGGCATATGAGGGCGCACAAGTCGCCCCCATTGCCGTACCCTGGAGCTGCAGGAAGAGGCGGTCCTTAAACGTGAAGAAATTATGAGTCAAAGCATAATTGAGAAGACATAAAATAAACTCAATCAGATCCGGGTCATGATTGGTCATCTGGAGAAAATATCTCGAAGCTCGCATCCCGTGGTCATGGCATATAGACGTATACAGGGACTCCACGTCACATGTAACAAGAAACATATCGCTATCAAGATGCAGACCATTAAGGCGCTGTAGCATCTCTGTGGTGTCCCTAATATAGGATGGTAGAGTTTCCACACATTTTTGTAGAAAGAAGTCAATAAATCTGCAGATGTTTTCACAGAGGCCTCCAATCCCCGATACGATCGGACGACCTGGGGGATTGGTGGCATTCTTATGCACTTTAGGCAATAGGTAGAATGTTGGTTTAATAGGAAAGTCAACCGATAGTCCCTCCTTCAATTTCAAATTTATAATCGATTCATCTACACCTCTTTGTAATAAGGTATCCAATTCGTTTTTAAAGGTCTGGGTAGGATCAGATGGTAACCGCTGATAGCAGTGTCTCATCTCCAGCTGTCGGAAAGCTTCACTCTCATACATCCGTGCCGGCCAGATCACAACATTACCCCCCTTATCGGCTGGTTTGATGACCACATCCCTGAGTCGTTTAAGTTCAATAATAGCCTGTCTTTGATTATAGTTGAGATTGCAGGATAGTCTATTGTCTACAATACCCTCTAGATCCTTCTTGACCAATTTAAAGAAAATATCCACTGATGGACACAGCGCGAAAGGGGGAAAATGTTGGGAGCGGCGACACAGATGCATGGGTAGGCGGGGGTCTACACTTTCGTCCTGTTCCTCCAGAAGCGATAATAAGGCATCAAGAGCCTGTTGTTCAGCCAGAGAACCTGTTGTATATTATCCTTAAGGACGTCAATTTCCCTTTCTAGAGAATCGAGAGATCTGCGATCTGCTCCAATGAGCAGCTCAATGAGCGTGCGTGAGCATTTGGTAAGGGACTCTTCCCATTTGGTGACAAAAAAAGGAATCCTCAGCATCCAAGGTTGGAAACACCTGTAGACGTAAGGACGAGGTATGGTATTTTTTTGTAAATAATTTTCTAACGCTGCCTTGTTCCACCAAACCTTAGTGCGTTTTTTAAGAAGATCACGTATTTTAAGTTTCAGGCCCTTAATATTACTATTCTCTGTAGTCACTGCTGAGTTCTCTCCGAATATGGTACCCAGTCGTGTAATCCAATCTTTATCACATTTCCTGAAATCCATATATCCTGAGGTATTTTCTGTAAACACAGACAAACAAAATTGAACAACCTAAACAAACCTCACACCAAAACAATGGCGTATACAAGGGTCCCTCAATATAGCAGACAACCTAAAAGCGAACCAAAAAGAAGGGACATGACCCTCAAAGAAATAGTATATTGATGATATACAAGAGTACAAAAATCTTTATTAAATATATTACACAATGTCATAATACAGTATAAAAGAGGAACCATACACAGAAAAAAGTACAGCAGGGTCAGAAGGAACAGACCATGGACAAACAGAGTCAACCATCCAAAGATGACTAAAAACACACACTAAAATAACCCACAGGAAAGAGAGTAAACGTGGGCACTAAATAGCCAAAACCCACATGTAAACAAAATGCTGCCTAAATAGTAAGAAGTAATATCTAACTAGACTGGCAGAGCCCTATCAGAACATGAAGGCACAAATGGCCAGGAGACTCAAACTAACCCTAGCTAATAGTAATGCATAAATTATTACTCAACTCGCGATGGACTTCTGGTGAGTAGGCCAAAAAAGAACAACACTGACCAAAATGTGAGATTTATCACCACTTTCAATCCACTTTGGACTGAGATTCGTGATATTCTACAAAAGCATTGGAGGTTCCTGCTTACCGATCGTGATTTGGCAGGGATTCTACCTAGTTACCCCTCCATTACATGGAGGCGATCTAAGAACTTGAGGGATCTCCTGACATCCAGTCATTACATCCCGAGTATCCCTCCCAATCCGTTTGGCAGTAGGGGTCCTCCCTAGTGATCATTTAACTGTGGCAATTGTTCTGCGTGTGAGTACATTCCACGTGTGTTTGACTTCTATAGTTCAGATAGAGGTAAAGACTATAAAATTGTGTATAATATCACATGCAATACAGCAGCTGTGGTATACTTTGCCACCTGCGTTTGTGATCTCATTTATGTTGGCATGACCAGCAGGCCCTTGAAAGTACGGGTGTTGGAACATGTCAACAAAATCAAGTCCGCTTCTAATGCATTGGACTTGGATAAACTCCAACCTATTGCCTGACACTTTCGTGAGGTTCACTCCTGTAACCCTAGGGGTTTTCAGGTACGTGGAATTGATAGAGTTTCCCTGGGGTGTAGAGGTCGTGTTGTACGGTTGGCACTACTAAGAAAATAAATGAAATGGATCACGTTACTCAACACTGTGGCACCATTTGGTCTAAACGAGGCCACTAGTTTCAGGCCCTTTTTGTAAATTTCAATAATGCGTGAATTTTATTTTTCTAGGGTTTCCTTCTTGTTTTTTTAATTTGCTTTTTATTATTCTTCAGTGTGTATATTAGTAAGTGGGTCTGCTTACTTATGTCTTTCTTTGATCTGGAGAAGATTATTCACGGCTACAATTCAAGTCTAGGATTGGAGAAGACAAAAAAATCTTTACAATTCAAGATTTTTTTTATTTATGTTGATTTATTATTTATTATTTTTTATTTATGTATTATGTATTATTTTTTATTTTTTATTATTTTTTATTT
Organism: Rhinoderma darwinii; assembly: GCF_050947455.1. NCBI lineage: Eukaryota > Metazoa > Chordata > Amphibia > Anura > Rhinodermatidae > Rhinoderma > Rhinoderma darwinii. The sequence goes on along the minus strand of NC_134687.1, from coordinate 14,763,729 downwards.
CATAATATGTTTGACCTATATATACTCTGTTCATCTGTAATCAATGCATTGTAGTATACTTTCTTTATCTTTATTGTATATAAATTTTTTGGTTGTTGAATTATATTATATAATATTATTCCAAATTTATTTATCTTATTTATTATATTTCATCTTTTGAATATCATATATATATATATATATATTTATACCATATATTTTCTTTATTATTATTTTCTCTGTATGTTATACTGTATTGTGTGTATTACTATATCTTATTTCGGTGGTCTCATGTATTTTTATATTTTTTCTATTATATTATATTTTCGTATAGTGTATGTTTATTTTGTCTATTCAACTCTGTTGTACACTATATGGTTTTTTATTTTTATGTAATTATATATTGGCTCTGTTTTCACTTTTTTCACTTTTTATGCACTGTATGTACATATTCATTTATATATATATATATATATATTCTTATTAGCACATATTTATTCACTATATGTATATTTTATTATTATTTTTTTCTTTTTCTTTTTTTCTTTTTTTTATTTCTTCTTATTATACATTATACATATCATCACTATTTATCACTTTCTTGTATTATTATTATATGCTTTGCTTGGTTTACATCATTGTGCACTTCATTTTTATTTATTTATTTCATTGTCACCTTTTTCACTTGATCTTGTCAGTATAGTTGATACATTTAATATACGAGCTGCTGTTTATATATATATATTTATATCTCCAGTGTTTGTCCAGTTACACCTATCTTTCTTGAATATGTAGTAGTTCCCGCTTTTGTAGTTTTCATATTCCTATCTCTGTCCTAGTTTTTCCGGTTGCTTTCCCTGCGATGCATGCACAGACGCTTGAACGCGCATGCGCCGTGGGACCCACATCCGTGAGTGCCACTTAGCATCTGGCGTTGTCATGGTGATTTCATCATCAGGCGGCGCCAGGTCATCTGACGCGTGGCGCGTCACGTGATGTGTGCGTCACCAGGCGGGCGTGTCAAGCGCCGATTTGCATCCGTCCCAGGTGAGTTTAAACCCCACTCCATTACTATAAAAACCCCTAGAGTTTTATTTCATGTAGCCTCCTGACGAAGCCGGTCTACAGGGCGAAACGCGCGTCGAGGCGTTCACTCATCCATCCATTTTTGTACTTTTGCACCGCTCTCCTTCATGTCCCAGGGTATGTGCTGGCCTTCAGTTCTTATATAATTTATGCATTACTATTAGCTAGGGTTAGTTTGAGTCTCCTGGCCATTTGTGCCTTCATGTTCTGATAGGGCTCTGCCAGTCTAGTTAGATATTAATTCTTACTAGTTAGGCAGCATTTTATTTACATGTGGGTTTTGGCTATTTAGTGCCCACGTTTACTCTCTTTCCTGTGGGTTATTTTAGTGTGTGTTTTTAGTCATCTTTGGATGGTTGACTCTGTTTGTCCATGGTCTGTTCCATCTGACCCTGCTGTACTTTTTTCCGTGTATGGTTCCTCTTTTATCCTGTATTATGACATTGTGTAATATATTTACTAAAGATTTTTGTACTCTTGTATATCATCAGTATACTATTTCTTTGAGGGTCATGTCCCTTCTTTTTGGTTCGCTTTTAGGTTGTCTGCTATATTGAGGGACCCTTGTATACGCCATTGTTTTGGTGTGAGGTTTCTTTAGGTTGTTCAATTTTAACAGTGATATTAAGCCTTAAGTAGGTCCTTCTAAATAAATGGAGCATGAATATCGGCTTGCAACTAGAAGACGTCACACAGTTACTGCATATAAGGATTTAGAGGCACCGCCAGGATTTCGTTTTCTGCTGAAAATTTGCTTTAAAGAGTAACTCAACTTTCAGAAAGCATCTGACATGTTATAGTAACATCCGTTTGGTAGTAGGGGACCTCCTTGGGGTTCACATAATTGTGGCAATTGTGCTGCATGTAAATATATTCCACGTGTCCTCAATTTCTATAGCTCTGACAGAGGCAAAGACTATAAAATTGTTTATAACATCACATGTAACACAGCATCTGTGGTATATTTTGCCACTTGCCCCTGTGTCCTCATTTATGTTGGCATGACCAGCAGGCATTTGAAGGTACGGGTGTTGGAACATGTCGGTAAAATTAAGTCAGCTTCCAGTGCTATAGATCTGGAAAAACTTCAGCCAGTTGCTCGCCATTTTCGCGAGTTTCACTCGTGTAATCCGAAGGGTTTTATGGTACGTGGAATAGATAGAGTTTCTTTGGGATGTAGAGGCGGTGACGTTCGTTTGGCGCTATTGAGAAAAGAAATGAAATGGATTACTCTACTCAATTCTGTGTCGCCATTTGGCCTCAATGAGGCCACCAGTTTTAGGCCCTTCTTGTAACTTTGCGTGAATTTTATTTTCTCTAGGGTTTTTTTCTTGTTTTTAATATTTATTTCTTATATTTCAGTGTGTTCTTTGCAGCGAGTGGATATATTCTCCTTATATGTGGGAGAAGAGCGGTCTAATTTGAACTCAGAATTGGAGCAGATAATGATGTTTAATAATGTTTATTATGAATTCTATATTTTTTGTCTGTATATTTATTATTATTATCTGTACTGTGGAGTCTTATATGTTTATTATTGTATTTTAAATGTATGTATTCGACTCTGTATATTGTATATTATATCATCCAGCTTTTGTTCTCTATCTGCGAGACTGTATATAATTTTATATCTATTTATTTATGTATTATATGATGCTTTTGTTGTATATATATATGTACATACCTATATTCTTTAAATAATAATATCTTTTTTATACATATATCTATTTTTGCATTTTAATTTATTTTGTATGGTTTACACATTATAACACCATTTCACTTTTTCACTTTAATATATATTAATATATTTATATTTCTATTCACACTTTTATTATATATAAAAAAAAATTCACACATATTCTGTTCACTATACTATATTATCTTCATCACCATTATTTTGGTGCATGTCTTCTTTCTCATTTTGCACGTTTTTTATTACTGTCATTAATAATTGATAATTATTACTTTATATCGTATTTTTGTATTTTTTAATATATGCATTTGCTATTAATATTTGTACATTTCCTTTCTTTATATTTATTATACTTGTCTTGCCTATATATAACTACTGGTAGCCGGTCCCTTTGCTGCAGGAATTCCCCATCATTGTCCTTGTCATTTTTTATTTTGTCTTTGCTATTTTTGGTTGTCTCTCCTGCGGCGCTTGCACAGACGCTCGATCGCGCGCCTGTGGTGGGGCAGGCATCCGGGAGTGCCGCTCAGCGTCTAGGGTTGCCATGGTGATGATTCATCACGTGGCGCCTGTCATATGACGCGCGGCGCATCCCGTGATGCGTGCGCCGCCCGGTGGGCGTGTCGAGCGCCGATTTTCATTCGCCGCAGGTGAGCCTAACTTTGTCCTTCTATTATTTAAACACCTAGAGTTTTAATGTATTTAGCCTCCTGACGAAGCCGGTCACAGGGCGAAACGCGCGTCGAGGCGTTCATTCAGCCATTCATCTCTTTTGACCTTCTGCGCTCTGCATCATGTCCCAGGGTATGTGCTAGCTGTTTACATGATTGTGTCCTAGTCGTTGTTAAATCTATATCCTGGCGATTTTCTTGAAACTATTTGAGTTTTCTGGACACTTCATTCTTTCATGTATAACTATATATTTTGCAGGCTATAGTGGGCATAGGTATTATCCATTGTCTACTTCTGTATATCGCTATTTGTAGCTGGTAGCACTATAACATGTGTGGACTTTACTACCTATATTTATAGTTGCATAATTTTGCTATATGCATTATTGGAGCGTGGTCTGGTCAAATTTTTGGATGATTGACTCTGTTGTCATGGTTTATTCCATCTGACCCTGTTGTTTGTATTTCTGTGTATGACGTATCCCATTCTCTTTTCATCATATGTTATTGTCGATTATATTCAATAAAGTATTTTGTTTGTATCTTTGTATATTATTTTAGTATACTATTTCTCTTAGGGCTATGTCCATTTATGGTTCATTTTTAGGTTGTCTACCTGCAATAAGGGACCCCAATATACGCCATCTTTTTGGTGTGAGTTTTTTTTAGGTTGTCTTATGTTATAGTAACTTGTCAAAAGTTTTGATCGGTGGGGGTCTGAGCACTGAGACCACCACCAATCACTAAAACTAAGCGGCAGAAGCGTTCAGGTGAGCACTGAGCCGCTTCATTTCTGATCAGCTTTTATCGGAAAGCCGAGCAGTTGGTCTGAAGGCTCATAGACATTCTGTCGAGTCCGTACACCTTTACCCCGGATTTCCGAGAAAAGCCGATCAGTAACCAAGCGGCTCAGCGCTCCCCCAAGCGCTTCTGCCGCTTTGTTTCAGCGATCGGTGGGGGTCTCAGTGCTCAGATCCCCACCGATCAAAACTTCTTACATGTCACTATGACATGTCAGAAGTTTTCTGAAAGTTTACTTACCCTTTAAAGAACATTTCAACATAGAGTCAAAATATACCAGTAAATAGAAGCTCTCAAGTTATTCTCTTTCTTCAAGATTTGTAAAAAAAGTTTTTCAACCATTTCTTCGTTTTTACTGATTCCTCTACCTAAGTTTCCTTAATGTGACAGCAGGAAATGGCAGGAAAGACAGCTCCAACAGAGGTTTATTTTCAGACTTCTCAATAGAGAAAACTAGTCATGCATTAGAACGTAGCTCAAGTGAAAAATATGAACTTTCCAGTGCTCTGAGATCTTCATGTAAAGAACCTTTGTAAAGTCTTTCCCTTCAAAGCTCAGCAATTTATACTGCAGACCGCTCCTTCTTCCCAACAAGAAGTTGTTATTACCTGCCATGTTATCTATCTATCTATCTATCTATCTCATATCTATCTATCTATCTATCTATCTCATATCTATCTATCTATCTCTTATCTATCTATCTATCTATCGATCGATCGATCATTAGATAGATAGATAGATAGATAGATAGATAGATAGATAGATAGATAGATAGATAGATAGATAGATAGATAGATAGATAGATAGATAGATAGATACATATGAGATAGATAGATAGATAGATAGATAGATAGATAGATAGATAGATAGATAGATAGATATGAGATAGAATAGATAGATAGATAGATAGATAGATAGATAGATAGATAGATAGATAGATAGATAGATAGATAGATAGATAGATAGATAGATAGATAGATATGAGATAGATTAGATAGATAGATCTATCTATCTATCTATTCTCTGGAAAACATTAAGAGGAAATAGACATGGACCGCAAAATCCACAATGCATACGTTGATCTGAGCCGCTAGGCATAATTTCTAAACATGAACATGAGGTTCTTTGTTAACATTTTGATCAAACTGTATAAGCTCACTTGCCACTTCACGGCAACCTCTTTAAAGTTGGTCCCTACTGTAGCGGTTGCAGCACTGCATGGCGGCCCCCGCCACCGCAGCACCGCTCCTGCAGAGGAAGCAACCCAAGGGCCCAAAAGCACCCATGCCATCAGACCGTGTCAAGCCGTGAAGTGGTAAGTGGGCTTATACAGTTTGATCAAAATGTTAACTAAGAACCTCATGTTTATGTTTAGAAATTTTGCCTAGTGGCTCAGATCAACGTATGCATTGTGGATTGTGCGGTCCATGTCTATTTCCTCTTAATGTTTTCCATATACACCGCGTTCCAAATTATTATGCAAATGTTATTTTTCGCTGATTTTCCTAAATAGTCGATGCAAATGACAGTCAGTATAATCTTCAAGCCATCAACCGTTGGAGTATAATGCAAATTTTACTGAACAAATCTCCAAATGATAACTGATTTCTTTTTAGAAGTAAAAAACTCAAAATGCACTGTTTCATATTATTATGCACAACAGAGATCAAAACAATTTAAAGGTTGTAAAGAGAACTAAAATGGTCATTTGTTGAATTTGCAGCATCAGGAGGTCATATTTACAGAAATCAAAAGCTCTATCAATCAAAAAAAACTTAGCAGGCCAAGTTACATGTTAACATAGGACCCCTTCTTTGATATCACCTTCACAATTCTTGCATTTATTGAATTTGTGAGTATTTGGACAGTTTCTGCTTGAATATCTATGCAGGATGTCAGAATCGCCTCCCAGAGCTTCGGTTTTGATGTGAACTGCCTCCCACCCTCATAGATATTTTGCTTGAGGATGTTCCAAAGGTTCTCAATAGGGTTGAGGTCAGGGGAACATGGGGACCACACCATGAGTTTCTCTCCTTTTATGCCCATAGCAGCCAATGACACAGAGGTATTCTTTGCAGCATGAGATGGTGCATTGTCATGCATGAAGATAATTTTGCAATAGAAGGCACGGTTCTTCTTTTTGTACCACGGAAGAAAGTGGTCAATCGTAAACTATACGTACTTTGCAGAGGTTATTTTCACACCGTCAGGGACCCTAAAGGAGCTCTCTCCCCATGATTCCAGCCCAAAACATGACTCCGCCCCCTGCTTGCTGACGTTGCAGCCTTGTTGGGACATGAAAACACCGAAAAAGGCTATACTTACAAATGGACACAGACAGGTCAGAAACGCTGATGAAGGAGAGTGAACAGGTGTATTTAAATAATAATAGCCACTCCCACTAGTCTTGAGGGGAGTGGCATGTGGTGCATAATATGTATAGTAAAAAATAATAAATGAATAGTGTATGTGCAAGTGATAATAATATAAGTGAAATATAGGGGGCAGTAATGAGTAAAGTGCCTAAATGAAAATAAATGAATAATGGGGTGCAAGTGTGTGAAACATGGAGGTATAGTGTGTAAGTCATGAGGCGCAATGTGTATAGCCAGGTAAAAGCCTATTAGTGACGCCTTGATAATGCATAGAGCGGGCTACCCTGCTTGCTAAGCCAAACGACAACACACCATGCTCTCCCAGCATCAAAGACCAGGCTGTGTCCAAAAGAAGCAAATAAAGTAAGCATTCACCAACCATCCATTACTCCATCCATCTGGACCATCCAGGGTTGCACGGCACTCATCAGTAAACAATACGGTTTGAAAATTAGTCTTCATGTATTTCTGAGCCCACTGCAACCGTTTCTGCTTGTAAGCATTGTTTAGGGGTGGCCGAATAATAGCTTTATGCACACTTGCAAACCTCTGGAGGATCCTACACCTTGAGGTTCGCGGGACTCCAGAGGCACCAGCGGCTTCAAATACCTGTTTGCTGCTTTGCAATGGCATTTTAGCAGCTGCTCTCCTAATCCTATTAATTTGTCTGGCAGAAACCTTCCTCATTATGCCTTTATCTGAACGAACCCATCTATGCTCTGAATCAGCCACAAATCTTTTCACAGTACCAGGGGCGTAACTAGGAAAGACTGGGTCCCATAGCAAACTTTTGACTGGGGCCCCCCTTCCCCTGGGTGTCACACAACCCCCCCTTGTAGATAGTGCCTTTTTTACAGCCCCCCCCTGTAGATAACGCCATACAGCCCCCCCTCCGTAGATAGCGCCATACATCCCCCTGTAGAGAATGCCATACAGCCCCCCTGTAGATAACGCCATACAGCCCCCCTGCAGAGAACGCCATACAGCCCCCCCTGTAGAGAACGCCATACAGCCCCCCCTGTAGGGAACGCCATACAGCCCCCCCTGTAGGGAACGCCATACAGCCCCCCCCTGTAGGGAATGCCATACAGCCACCCCCCCCCTGTAGGGAACGCCATACAGCGGTCCCCCCTCCCAAAAAAATGCGACCTACAGTGTGTACTACAAAATACATGTATCCCCTCTCCACAGGATATACACAGGATAGGGGATACATGTGTGATCGCTGGCAGCGATAGGGAGAACGGGGGACTGAAAGTCCCCTGAACTTCTCCATGACTAACCTCTGACTTCCGGCGTCTGCGCAGCTCAATAAAAATGAAAGGAGCGCTGGTCACGCATGCGCACAAGCACGGCCGGCGCACCATTCATTTCTACGGAGCTGCCGACACAGACCCCGGAAGTCCGAGGTTTGTGATGGAAAACTTCAGGGGACTTTCGGTCCCCCGTTCTCCCTATCGCTGCAAGCGATCACACATGTATCCCCTGTCCTGTGGAGATCCTGTGGAGAGGGGATACATGTCCTGTGGAGAGGGGATACATGTCCTGTGGAGAGGGGATACATGTCCTGTGGAGAGAGGATACATGTCCTGTGGAGAGGGGGGGGGATACATGCCCTGTGGAGAGGGGATACATGTCCTGTGGAGAGGGGGATACATGTCCTGTGGAGAGGGGATACATGCCCTGTGGAGAGGGGGATACATGTCCTGTGGAGAGGGGATACATGTCCTGTGGAGAGGGGATACATGTCCTGTGGAGAGGGGATACATGTCCTGTGGAGAGGGGGGGGGGATACATGTCCTGTGGAGAGGGGGGGGGATACATGTCCTGTGGAGAGGGGATACATGTCCTGTGGAGAGGGGATACCTGTCCTGTGGAGAGGGGATACATGTCCTGTGGAGAGGAGATACATGTCCTGTGGAGAGGGGGATACATGTCCTGTGGAGAGGGGATACATGTCCTGTGGAGAGGGGATACATGTCCTGTGGAGAGGGGGGGGATACATGTCTTTTGCTCTATTTTGAGCCTTCAGGACCAGACACCGTTTAGCCATTTTTAGCACGTGTTAGTTAAATGGCTATAACTTTTTTATTTGTTGGGCTAACGACGTGATTTTTGCGACGTTTTTTCCATAGACAATGCAGGTTTCATTTTTTATCGTTTTTATACACACCTTTTTTGCTATTTTAGAATTTTTATTCATAAAGTTTGAAAATAATAGTAAAAAAATAAGCTTTTTTACATTTCAGCTATTTTTTTTTGGTAATAACATAGTTTTACCCTAAAATAGACCTTTTATTTGTGATCGCCATTGTTTACCGTAAATTTTATTATATTACATGTCTATATTAGGGTAATTGGGTCAGCGCTAGCGTTACAACAATGATTGGCGGGGGGAAAGTTTTTTTTGGGGTGGGTATTTTATGTGTATTTATTATTTACATTTTTTTATACTTTACTTTACTATTTTTTTATTACTATGGTCTGTCCCCCAAAGGTCAAAAAAGACCTTTGGGGAAGTATATATATTTTTTTTCTTTCTTTTACACCATGTTTTTCCACTGTAACTGGGGCTGCACAGCAGGGAAATCAGCCCTCTCATAGTGACGATTGTCACTAATAGGGCAGTGCTGGGTCTAGTAAGACCCAGCAGCACTCTGCCACTAACGGCACCCGGCGATCATGTGACCAGTCACATGATCACCGGGAGGAATAGAGACAGCGCCGCTGCTGCTGTCTTTATTCCTGTACACAGCGCGCATTCAGCGCTGTGTACAAGTGATCAGAGAAGACAGAAGCAGCGAAAGCTGCTTCTATCCTCTCCTCAGGGTCCCCGGCAGTCACTGACAGCCGGAGACCCGACATTCAGCTGCCCGATCGCGCGGGCAGCAAGTTAAAACCCGAGCCGTAGAAAGTCTATGGCTCGGGTTTTAAGGACCCGTCCCTGACCGCTGGCCGTAAAAATACAGCCAGCGGTCGGGAACCAGTTAATGGCAGAGCGGGGAGATACCTCCCTGCTCTGCCGTAGTGTTCAGTGGCGTCCCGCTGTAGCAGCCATAGCGGCTGCTAGCAGAGCCTCCGGCCATGGTGGGGGCCCGTGCCGGCGGGCGACACGGGCCCCCTCAGGCCGCGGGCCCCGTAGCAGCCGCTACTGCTGCTACGGCAGTAGTTACGCCACTGCACAATACGATGATCATGCTTAAGTTTTCTTGAAATATCCAATGTTTTCATACCTTGACCAAGGTATTGCACTATTTCACGCTTTTCGGCAGCAGAGAGATCCTTTTTCTTTCCCATATTGCTTGAAACCTGTGGCCTGCTTAATAATGTGGAACGTCCTTCTTAAGTAGTTTTCCGTTGATTGTTCACACCTGGCAAACTAATTATCACAGGTGTTTGAGATTGATTACAATGATCCAAAGAGCCCTAAGACACAATACCATCCATGAGTTTCATTGAAAAACTAATAATTAAATGTTTATGACACTTAAAACCAATGTGCATAATAATTTGGAACACGGTGTAATATATATTCTTCCCTTTTCAATTTCTTTGTTTTACTTGGACCAGCACTCCACACATTTGAAAACAAAAACCAGCTGATTTTAATCCAGGAATGACCTCATAAGTGTTTCTGCTCTTCCTTGTGCTCTCAGTTGGCCACTGGGGGCGCATGGTAAGGTGAGCTTATTCCATCTGTTCACATGTTGTGGTGCTGTCACGTCTCTGCTACGTACCCTTCACCGCCTAGCCCTGCTATCTTCACAGTGGGGTCTCACACACCACCCCTCCTCACTCTTCAGGACCTGTTGTCACCACAGGCCCAACGATGAATACTGACTAGTACGGTCCTCACCAGTCTCTCCCAGGCTCCTTAGTTCCAGCTCCAAGTAGTCGTCTCTCTAGCTCCTTCTACCCACACAGCAGCTTTTACGTCTTTTCCTCCAGCAACGCACTTCTCTACTTATCCACATTACACAGAGCTCAGGTCATGCCAACTTCCTCACAACATTGAACAAGGACTGGCGGGCTATCTGCTTTTTTATAGTCCCAGTGCCGCCCAAAGAAGCATGATGACAGGCGCACTGATTCAAGTGCGCTATCACCCTGTTACAGAGCAACCAATGCAGCCCAGAATGGCACCCAGGTGTGTATACATGCCAAGCAACTTGCCATAGATCAAGTAAATGTTCAATAACGCAACAAGATAAAATATCTACACTACGTCTTCGGTGACCGGATCAATCACGCTCTTCTGCCATGCAGCATATCCTCTACATCATTGTCAGACAATGGCGGGTTTCACTTCTGTATAAGTGCCACCTAGTGGGGGGAATAAGAATGTCACAAAGTATCTGTGGACCCACTGGGCCGTACCGCCGTAAGGCAACTGGCCAACAGGGCGCAGAACAATGTTTATAGTTCGTATAGGGTACCTGTGGCAGCTCTGACCGCAGCAGGGCAGGCTCGGCTTGGACTAGGCAGCAGGTAGACGTGGAAACAGCACGACACGACTTTGGCACAGCACAGTGCTCGACCAGGATGATATGGAAATGCAAGGAACAAGAACAGGAACAGATACAGGAACAGGAACTGGAACAGGAACACACTAGGAGGCCATCACATAGACAAACTAGGGAACAACAACAACGCTCAGGGATAGAAGCAGGGAGCTGGACCCCTCTTATAGTCCAGGGTACTCACGGGTCAAGGTTCATCAGAATGTCCGGTGCACGCTGCCCCTTTAAGAGCGGGCACGAGCGTGCGCACACACCCTATGGGATCCGGCTGAGGTGAGTGGATGCGAGCGCTGGCGTCTCCTGAGGATACTATCACTGTTTGCTTGAAAATGCTTCCATTGAGGAAGTGAAACGTTGCATTGTTGAGTGAATAAACGTCACTTTTTTCGTGAGTGCTGCTTCCATGCTCTTGTCTTTTTGGTCCAATTTATGTGTTGTCTTGCCGGTTCTTTTTTTTCTTCGGAGCTATTTTCATTTTTTACTGTGTGATTATACCTCATCTTCTCCTTGCCCCTCTATTTTTCAGACCTCTAGTTGGTTAGGTCATTAACAAGGCATCTAGGGTCAGGTCGGAGTTCAAGGTCACCCCTTTCGGAGCAGGTGCTCTGATTAGGTAGAGTGACTCGTTAGGGAATATTAGGGTGAGTAATACTTTTCCGTTATGGCAATCACTATCCCTTCAGAAAGGATATTTTCCATCTTTTTAGCTGAGTGATATAGTAAAAGTTACGTTTTGTACCTTTTTTGAGCAGCGTATTCTCCCTGTGACAGAATAGATTTACAAGTAACATGATTTGACGCCATAAAAGCCTAAAATATATTTCAAATTGCTGGATCGAATGCAATAGGTGGGTAGTTCAAAAATAATTTTCTTCTGCCTCTCCTCGTCACTGTAAACGCTCACAGTATGGAACCCGTCTTACCGTACTTTAAGAGCGGTGGTCTAACCTCGCAATTTTCCTATCATTAATTTTATTCTCAGTCTTTTTCCAACTATGAAATCAGTTTCAGAGAAGTTCCAACTCTTTACAAAGCACTGTCAGCACAATCCCCGGGAACAGAGATGGTGATTAATTTAACAAGTCCTCACAGGCCGAGCGCCTTCACGTTTTCTAAGGGATCAAGACAATTTTTAGACAATTTAAATTCCTCGAAGCCCAAATACCGGAGTAATACAAAACAGGTCCCTCTGCCGCATTATCATATACGTTCTTCAAGGAAATGAAAATGTAATATAACATGTGATACAGAAGAAGGCCCGGCTGACACAGTCCAACTAAATCTAAAGAGAGTGATTAATTATTGTGTCACTTTCCCTTGCTGTTACTGAGACAAATATTTTGATTGTTAGCTCAGTGGCGCGTCTTTTGGAGATATAGGTGGAAAATAGCTACGTTTTATCTAAATGCAATGTCAAAGCCATGAATATAATGCAACATAAACAGTGGAAATATAAATTAACTGAAAGGCGAATGTCACTTCAATTTGACTGTAGATCTCATTCATTGTACAATTTTGAGTATAAATATACAGTATAAATTTTAAAGAAAAACCTATATAATAATATTATAAATATTAATAATAATAATAATAATAATAATAATAATAATAAACTATACATTATCACCAATAATGTATACAAATTACTGCCCTTTTTTCCCATTCACCAATTTTCTGAGGCTTTTTACAGTCCTGTTTATTCTTAAAGCTGCAGCTGCTTTTCTCAGCCTGTGGGAGGGTCAGCTTACTTGTCCACCTGTGTCTACCGCTGTGAAAGCTCAAGGATGTATATACCACATAGGGTGCATGTAGCTTTTCCTGGATAAAGAGATAGAGGGCTCAATCTAAAGTGTCTCTAACCTGTTTTCTAATGAAGATTTGAGTACCTGCACAGGATTTCTTCACTCACTGACTGCCACTGTGCTCCCTTTTGGAATATAAGATTTTAACCCCTACCCGCATGATTCAGTAACTGTACATCCTCGCGGAACTGTTGCCGGCCAGTGCATCTCCACTGATTTTGGCAATTAACCTCTAAAATGTGACGATCGATTGCGATCTCCGCATTTAAGGGGTTTGTAGCACATCGGCACCCCTCACGATGCGATCGCGGGGGGGTGCTGGTGATTAACATGGCAACCGGAGGCCAGTTGATGGCCTTCGGGTCTGCCATGTGTGGAAGCCTTTGAGGACCAGCCTCTGGCTTGTCCTGTTAGGCTTCCTGTCAGCGTGACTGTCAGCGGCACAATGGCAGTTAGAATTCATTACACTATGTAGGTAGTGTAATGTATTATAGCAGTGATCAGTGCTGCAGGTCTTCAAATCCCCTAGTGGGTCCTGACGAAGGGTGTGAAACGCGCGTCGAGGTGTTTCCTCTGGTGTATGATCCATACTGCCATCAAGTCTTCCACAGGTAATTGATTACCTATAGAATAATTTTGTATAGGTTGCACTTACTAGTGTTTCATAACATAGGATCTGTGTTTTTTTCACATTGGGGTCTGATTCTAGATACTTGATCCCTGCTTGACACTATTGACACAATTTATGTGGATAAGTTATTGATTAGGACTTTGATGGCTCTGCACTTGAGGCTGTTTTTTAAGTGGTTTTTTTATACATTGTTTCTATGTATTTGTAGGGGGGGGGGGGGTTGTCCATTCTGTGGACTAATACAGAGTATATATTTATTATTTTGAATAATTGTGAATTGTACTTTTTTCTGAGATATTTCATTGGTTATTTACGTCCACATATTTGGCATCGCTTAACATTTTATGAGGTATTTGTCTTCAGTGGCACAAACTGGGCACATTATATTGTGCACTAAAATGGCATATCAGTGGAAAATTGCAATTTTCACTTTACACCATCAACTGCGAATTAACCCCTTCGCGCAACACAATGTAATAACAAGTCATGCGCTGAGCCCGCTCCATGTGCTGCGGGTGTCAGCTGCTTATTACAGCAGACACCCGGGACTAACGGACAGGAACAACGATCGCGCTGCTACAGAAGCCTGTAAAAATGACAACATACTGCAATACATAGTCTTGCAGTGTATTGTACCAGCCATCTAATGATCGCTGGTTCAAGTCCCCTAGAGGGACTTGTAAAATGTGTAAAAAAAAGTTAAATAAAGTTTTTAGTACTGAAAGAAATAAATAAACACAATTGGTATCGCTGCGTCCGTAAAAGTCTTTAATGTTACAATATACCATTGTTTAACTCGCACAGTGAACGCCGTAAAAATAAAGAATTTAAAATGATAAAATCGCAGTTTTTTTGGTCACCTTAGTGCTCAAATTTTTTTTATAAAAAGTTATCAAAAAGTTGTATGTACAAAAACATGGTACAAATCAAAACTACAACAAGTCCCGCAAAAAATAAGCCCCCACACCACTCGATCGTCCAAAAAATAAAAAAGTTACACTCTCAGAATGTGGTGAAACAAAACAATTTTTTTTTAACAAATAGTTTTTTCTTTGAAAAAGTAGTAAAATATAAAAAAAAAACTATAGAAATTTGGTATCTCCATAATCATATTGAGACGCAGAATAAAGTTAAGTTATAATTTTTACCGCACGGTAAAATACGTAAAAATTAAACCCAAAAAGCAATGGAGGAATCGCATTTTTTTCCAATTTCAGCCCGCAAAGATTTTTTTTCAGTTTCCCAGTACATTATATGGTACTTTAAATAGTGTGAACAGAAACTACAACTCCTCCCGCAAAAAAATAAGCCCTCACACCACTTTACATTAAAAAATGTATGCCTCTTGTAAAGTGGTGAAGTGAAAAACGAAAATGAAAAAGCAAAAAATGAAAGGGTCCTGAATGTCCTGAAAGGGTTAATTAATTTCTAATGAAAAAAACATTTCATGTTTACGGCTATACCCCACATCACATGTGGGGTATTGCCGTACTCAGGAGAAATTGCTTTACAAATGTTGGGCGGCTTTTTCTCTTTTATTCCTTGTGAAAATGTAAAAATTCAAAATTTTTGTAGAAATAGTTGATATTAATTTTTACGTCCTAATTCTAAATTCTCCAAAAGACTTGTGGTCTAAATGCTCATTATACCCCTAGATATATTCCTTAAGGGGTGTAGTTTCCCAAGAGGGGTAATTTTTGGGGTGTTTCCACTGTTTTGGTTCCTCAGGGGCGTTGCAAATGCGACATGACACCCGAAAACCATTCCAGCTAAATTTGAGCTCCAAATGCTCAAATCCTGTCGTGGGTCTAAACAGCAGTTTATGACCACATATGGTGTATTGCTGTAATCGGGAGAAATTGCTTTACAAATCTTGAGATGTTTTTTTTTCTTTATTTCTTGTAAAAATTAAACATTTCTACCTTTTTTCTGAAATAAATAAAATTTTCATTTTTACAGACTAATTCCAATAAATCGCTAACTTTACACCTACATAAATTCTATGAGGGGTGTAGATTCCAAAATGGGGTCACTTTTTGGGGTTTCCACTGTTTTGGCATTACAAGACCTCTTCAAACCTGACATGGTGCCTAAAATATATTCTAAAAAAAAAGGAGGCCTGAAAATCCACTAGGTGCTCCTTTGCTTCTGAGGCCGGAGTTTCAGTCCATTATCACACTAGGCCCACATGTGGGATATTTAAAAAAAACTGCAGAATTTGGGCAATAAATATTGAGTTGCCTTTCTCTGGTTAAACCTTCTGTGTTACAGAAAAGATTTATTACAAATGAATTTCAGCAAAAAAAAAATGAAATTTGTAAATTTTGCTACTTTGCTTTAATTCCTATGAAACGCCTAAAACGTTAAGAAACTTTCTTAATGCTGTTTGGAATACTTTGAGGGGTGCAATTTTTAAAATGGGGTGATTTATGGGGACTTTATAAAATATAAGGCCCTAAACGCCACTTCACAACTGAACTGGTCCATGAAAAAATGGCCTTTTGAAAATTTCTTCAAAATGTGAGAAATTGCTGCTAAAGTTCTAAGCCTTGTAACGTCCTGGAAAAATAAAAGAACGTTCAAAACACGATGCAAACATAAAGTAGACATATGGGAAATGTAAACTAGTAACTATTTTGTGTGGTATTAATATCTGTTTTACAAGCAAATACATTAAAAATTAACAAAAATGCTAATTTTTGCACATTTTCTCTAAATTTTAATGTTTTTCACAAATAAATATTGTATTCATCAACCAAATTTTTTCACTTATATAAAGTACAATATGTCACGAGAAAACAGTCTCAGAATCGCTTGGAGAGGTAAAAGCATTCCAAAGTTAATACCACATAAACCAACACATGTCAGATTTGAAAAAATCGTCTGTGTCCACAAGGCCAAAACAGGCTGCGTCCTGAAGGGGTTAAGATTTATTCTCTCTCTATTGGGTGAAGGAAGCTTTGTCTGGTGCCATGTTTCCCAACATTATAACAATGCTGGAACGTGTGAGCAATTTGTCCACTCCTAGTGAACACTACTTCCATTCTTACCTCAAAGAAGCATGGTGTAGAGGGAGATTTAAAGCGTACCTGACTCTTCAGGTGACTTTTCAGAATAAGCTGTAATGTGTGTACATGAGGAATAATACTTTTTTCTGGCCATTTATATGACTGGTATTCCCTGATTTTTTTTTTAGCAGTTCTCCCTCCCCCTTCCAAGTTGCAGCAGCATGGAGGAGATTATATAGCAGTAATGAGCAGTGTAGCTAAGAATCCAGCACTGGTGTGACATAGAAATCTTACCAGAAGCCTGTGTCTTCTCTCTCTCTCTACTTTTGCTTCCTCCTCCTGTTTCCCCTCCCTCTCCACAGACTTGTATGAAGCATATCTGTTTGCTGACTCGCCCTCTTCTCCTGCTCCTTCTTCAGAGACTTTTATTGGCAGGCAGTGAAGAGACACACCCCCACATTCTGCCGCCATCAATTCTGTCTGTAACTAGGGAGACACCTAGTGGCAGTAACCACACATAGAATTTGCATGGATAAAACAACTACATTTTAACAGTAAGTAAATTACAAAGTTGTTCTATATCAGGTATACTATTAGATCCGCATATGTTGTTTGAAAACTTAGTGTCCATTTAAGCATTCTATAGTTCTGTATTCAGACTGAGATGTGTTTTGCCAAGCATCTCTGAGAAAATTGAAATCAGTTAGCTATATTTACTGTAAAAGCGACATGTTTTGCTACTGTGTTCTGGGGAAGCCCTATAGGGAAACACTGGCCCTACCTGCAGGTCCTGTAATAGGCAGGCATAACTTGAAGGTCCTGGATCAGGGTTTCACCTACCATGTGCCATTTATAATTCTGGTGTTTTACGTAGCAGAGAAGTTTTTTGACCCCCTCAGTCACCAGGGCCTTGGTGCGGAGCTACTTCTGCACCCCCTATAGCTACGCCCCTGTACATGAAGATTTCAACAATGCTGAGTATCTCTCACTTTATAGATTCTGCCCAATCTGTAGAAAATACTTAGAGGCATAAACCGTATTTTCTAATTTTCCTTTAAGGTCAGAATGACAGAGAATAAACTCATTGTTGCTTCTAATTCTGCAGTTCTAATAAAAATTCCTTGTCGTCTTCCCTTCAACATTTGATAGATGAGTAGAATAAAACAATTGTATCAAACAGCCAGCCTCCCATGGGGTTATGCAAGAACAGAGCATGCCAGGAGAATTGATGTTCAATACATCATAAAGTATCATTTTTTATCACAAAGTCGTCCACTGAGGCACTAACTTTTTTATTGACTATAAAAAAAAGCTAGCATAGCATGAAAAGTATTTCCACATTATAAATCTAATAAGTATAATTTGTAGTGTAATTTATAATTTGTAGACATCAGCATAGTCCTCAGCTTGTAGTACAGACGTAGAGAGAAACATCTGACAAGCCAAAATCAGACCAATATCCAAGTGTCCCTTGAAAGGGCCTGCCCGGTTCCCGAAAACCTTAGTGGAGTACCTGTCTAATAAGTGCACCATGCTATTACTATGGGGCCCAAAACTTTTCTGCCTCTAACCACCGATTTGCAACATTTTTATAGACAGTGTAACACATCATTCAAGCCTATGTACACCTTCGTAAAACAATTTTTAACAAAAACATTTTTATAAAAAGTTTTATCAGTGCGTTTGGTGTAACTTTCTAACTAGTTTTTATTAAAAATTATTTTTACTTTTTGAGATACAGCTCCTATGTATCCTGTATATAGAGCAGCTGTATATCCGTCAGCGGGACTGACGGTTTTGATGTCAGCAGGTCCAGCATGTCTCTGACACGCAGCATCCACCTGTAATCGATCACATCTAAGATATAAACTTAGATGTGATCGGTAACAGCTGGATCCTGCGTGTATAAAACCTTTTCTATTCAAGGTATTGGGGAAATGGAATGAGAGCAGCAGCAGATGTGTTGTCAGGGTGGCAATAGACAATCGTGTAGTGCTTTTTTTGCATGACGACAATCCGTCCTGTTTTGCTGAAGATTTGCTTGGAGAAAACATTAGCAGCAAAGTAGGCCGCTGTCTGCATGGAAATTTCTAGGCCTCCAGCAGTATAACAGAGCTACCATCCTGTCATTATAACCCCAATTTCTCTAATGATAATGAGATGACTCTGTTAGCTCTGCTCCAGTCTGAGAAAATGGGCCATTGAGTAAAATGGAAGATAAGAATGCTTTAACCCCTTCAGGACACAGCCTGTTTTGGCCTTGTGGACGCAGGCGATTTTTTCAAATCTGACATGTGTCACTTTATGTGGTAATAACTCCGGAATGCTTTTACCTATCCAAGCGATTCTGAGAATGTTTTCTCGTGACATATTGTACTTTACATCTGGGAAAAAATTTGGTCGATAAATTCAATATTTATTTGTGAAAAACACCAAAATTTATAGAAAATTTGCAAAAAATTGCATTTTTCTAAATTTGAATGTATCTGCTTGCAAAACAGATATTAATACCACACACACAATAGTTACTAGTTTACATTCCCCATATGTCTACTTTACATTGGCATCGTTTTTTGAACATCCTTTTATTTTTCTAGGACGTTACAAGGCTTAGATCTTTAGCAGCAATTTCTCACATTTTCAAGAAATTTCCAAAACCTATTATTTCATGGACCAGTTCAGTTGTGAAGTGGCTTTGAGGGCCTTATATATTAGAAACTCCCCATAATTCACCCCATTTTAAAAACTTCACCCCTCAAAGTATTCAAAACAGCATTCAGAAAGTTTCTTAACCCTTTAGGCATTTCACAGGAATTAAAGCAATGTAGAGGTGTAATTTACAAATGTAATTTTTTTTTGCAGAAATTCATTTGTAATAGAAACATTTCTGTAACACGGAAGGTTTTACCAGAGAAAGGCAACTCAATATTTATTGCCCAGATTCTGCAGTTTTTAGAAATATCCCACATGTGGTCCTAGTACGGTAATGGACTGAAACACCGGCCTCAGAAGCAAAGGAACACCTAGAGGATTTTGAAGCCTCCTTTTTATTACAATATATTTTAGGCTCCATGTCAGGTTTGAAGAACTCTTGTGGTACCTAAACATTGGAAACCCCCAAAAAGTGACCCCATTTTGGAAACTACACCCCTCAAGGAATTTATCTAGTTGTATAGTGAGCATTTTAACCCCACAGTTTTTTTGCTGAATTTATTGGCATTAGTCTGTGAAAAAGAAAATCTACATTTCTTCTGAAGAAACATAGACATTTTTTAATTTTTGCAAGGAATAAAGGAGAAAAAGCGCCCCAACATTTGTAAAGAAATTGATCCTGATTACGGCAATACCCCATATGTGGTCATAAACTTATATTTGAACACATTACAGCCCTGAGAAGGGAAGGAGCGCCATTTGAGTTTTGGAGCTCAAATTTTGCTATAATGGTTTTCGGTGCCATGTCCCATTTGCAACGCCCTGGAGGGACCAAAACAGCAGAACCCCCCAAAAGTGACCCCATTCACTATCAGAATCCAAGAGAGCAAACGCCTCTTCAGCGGTATATAACTTGCGTGCCATTTTTTACGTATTTATTTTTTTACTTATTTTTTGTAACAGTTTTAATAAAAGTAACAAAGAAAAAGTCCACTAATCCATTGATCAATAAATTTATGAACAACCCTAAGGCCCTGTTCACACAGAGTTTTTTTTACGAGTTTTTCGGCGCGGAAACCTCTCCGCAAAACTCGTCAAAAACCGCCCGAAAATGTCTCCCATTGATTTCAATGGGAGTTGGACGAGCTTTTTTACCGTGAGCAAAAAAAACGCATCGCGGTAAAAAGTAGCGACATGACCTATCTTGAGGCGGTTTCCACCTCCAAAACCCCATTTCAACCAGTCAGAAGGGTAAAAAAAACACCTCGACGAGTGTTTTGACGAGTTTTTGGCAAACCACTGTGCAAAAAATGTCTGGAGCAGTTTTTGCAGGAGGAATTTTCCTACTGCAAAAAACTCAGTGTGAACACAGCCTAACAATGAATCAATGTATTTAGAATTTACAGATGTCTAAAATATATGAAGAGATTTATATAAGTTTATGTGTGTATACGTATATATTACATGTACGCATATATCTATATGATGATATAGATATATAACATCCCTAATTATTAATTTTTAGTATTAACAAATTTCTCATATATGTCTATATATAATATATATTACGTGTGTGTGTATATATATATATATATATATATATATATATATATAGCAGACAAAAAATGGCGACAGCACCCTGCAACACTAATGCCACCTAAACCACTAAATATAAATAAATATGCACTAAAGCTAAATCTACTTACAAATAGGGAGGTTCTTAGTGCACATTTTGATCAAAAAGTGTTAGCCCACCTGCCACGACAAGGCGACCTCTGTAAGGTGGGAACCTACGCTGCACATACAC
The DNA here is from genome assembly GCF_050947455.1 of Rhinoderma darwinii. NCBI lineage: Eukaryota > Metazoa > Chordata > Amphibia > Anura > Rhinodermatidae > Rhinoderma > Rhinoderma darwinii. Next base: position 14,742,704 of record NC_134687.1, on the reverse strand, counting down.
CCAGAACTGGGACTAAGCCTACATATATACCTGGGGATGGTAGGATCCAGCATTGAACTGATTAAAATCACCCAGGGCAGAATGGGAGGAGTGCAAGAACAACAAGTGGAGGCAGTCACTGATCCCACATATAGGAATCACATAAACACAACAAAAAGTTGAACAGCACATTCCAACTAAATGATACAAAATGTATGCAGGTGCAAGAACACCTGTGACTGCAGAAATACAGCAGACAAAAAATGGCGACAGCACCCTGCAACACTAATGCCACCTAAACCACTAAATATAAATAAATATGCACTAAAGCTAAATCTACTTACAAATAGGGAGGTTCTTAGTGCACATTTTGATCAAAAAGTGTTAGCCCACCTGCCACGACAAGGCGACCTCTGTAAGGTGGGAACCTACGCTGCACATACACCCAGAACTGGGACTAAGCCTACATATATACCTGGGGATGGTAGGATCCAGCATTGAACTGATTAAAATCACCCAGGGCAGAATGGGAGGAGTGCAAGAACAACAAGTGGAGGCAGTCACTAACCCCACATATATGGATCACATAAACACAACAAAAAGTTGAACAGCACATTCCAACTAAATGATACAAAATGTATGCAGGTGCAAGAACACCTGTGACTGCAGAAATACAGCAGACAAAAAATGGCGACAGCACCCTGCAACACTAATGCCACCTAAACCACTAAATATATATATATATATACAGTGAGTTAAATAAGTATTTGATCCCTTGCTGATTTTGTAAGTTTGCCCACTGTCAAAGACATGAACAGTCTAGAATTTTTAGGCTAGGTTAATTTTACCAGTGAGAGATAGATTATATTTAAAAAAAAACTGAAAATCACATTGTCAAAATGATATATATTTATTTGCATTGTGCACAGAGAAATAAGTATTTGATCCCTTTGGCAAACAAGACTTAATACTTGGTGGCAAAGCCCTTGTTGGCAAGCACAGCAGTCAGACATTTTTTTGTAGTTGATGATGAGGTTTGCACACATGTTAGATGGAATTTTGGCCCACTCCTCTTTGCAGATCATCTGTAAATCATTAAGCTTTCGAGGCTGTCGCTTGGCAACTCGGATCTTCAGCTCCCTCCATAAGTTTTCGATGGGATTAAGGTCTGGAGACTGGCTAGGCCACTCTATGACCTTAAAGTGCTTCTTTTTGAGCCACTCCTTTGTTGCCTTGGCTGTATGTTTCGGGTCATTGTCGTGCTGGAAGACCCAGCCAAGAGCCATTTTTAATGTCCTGGTGGAAGGAAGGAGGTTGTCACTCAGGATTTGACGGTACATGGCTCCATCCATTCTCCCATTGATGCGGTGAAGTAGTCCTGTGCCCTTAGCAGAGAAACACCCCCAAAACATAATGTTTCCACCTCCATGCTTGACAGTGGGGACGGTGTTCTTTGGGTCATAGGCAGCATTTCTCTTCCTCCAAACACGGCGAGTTGAGTTAATGCCAAAGAGCTAAATTTTAGTCTAATCTGACCACAGCACCTTCTCCCAATCACTCTCAGAATCATCCAGATGTTCATTTGCAAACTTCAGACGGGCCTGTACATGTGCCTTCGTGAGCAGGGGGACCTTGCGGGCACTGCAGGATTTGAATCCATTACGGCGTAATGTGTTACCAATGGTTTTCTTGGTGACTGTGGCCCCAGCTGCCTTGAGATCATTAACAAGTTCCCCCGTGTAGTTTTCGGCTGAGCTCTCACCTTCCTCAGGATCAAGGATACCCCACGAGGTGAGATTTTGCATGGAGCCCCAGATCGATGTTGATTGACAGTCATTTTGTATGTCTTCCATTTTCTTACTATTGCACCAGCAGTTGTCTCCTTCTCACCCAGTGTCTTACTTATGGTTTTGTAGCCCATTCCAGCCTTGTGCAGGTCTATGATCTTGTCCCTGACATCCTTAGAAAGATCTTTGGTCTTGCCCATGTTGTAGAGGTTAGGGGGGATTCACACGAGCGTGTATTCGGTCCGTGCGGGCCGCGTGGTTTTCACGCAGCACGCATGGACCAATACAAGTCTATGGGGCAGTACAGACAGTCCGTGCTTTTTGCGCAGCGTTTGTCTGCTGCGCAAAAAGCGCGACAGGTTCAATAACTCTGCGTATTTCGCGCATCACGCACCCATTGAAGTCAATGGGTGCGTGAAAATCACGCGCACCACACGGAAGCACTTCCGTGGGACGAGCGTGATTCGCGCAACAGCAGTGAAAAGGATGAATGAAAACCGAAAAGCACCACGTGCTTGTCTGTTTCCGAACATCCAAACGGAGTGTCTTTGCGATCAGCGAAGCCGGACAAGCGTACCGAACTTCACCGGGTTCGGCCAAACTCGTTTTGACCGATCCCGGCAAAAAAATTATCGGTACGCGACGTCAGGAGATAGTCACTGTCCATGGTGCTGAAAGAGTTAAACTGTTTCAGCACCATGGACCGTGACTTCTGATCCCAAAATACATGAACCTGTATAAAAAAAACCGAAGTTCTGACTTACCGCTAACTCCCGGCTTCTTCCTCCAGTCTGACCTCCCGGGATGACAATTAAGTCCAAGTGACAGCTCCAGCCAATCACAGGCCAAGCACAGGCTGCAGCGGTCACATGGACTGGCGCGTCATCCAGGGAGGTGGGGCCCGATGTCAAGAGAGGCGCATCACCAAGGACGCGTCACCAAGGCAACGGCCGGGAAGTTCTCGGTAAGTACAAACTTTTTCTTTTTTTTCTACAGGTTTTGCGATATTGTGTTCGGCATTCACTGTCGAGGGTGCTGAAAGATTTAGCTCTTTCAGCACCTTGGACAGTGACGGCCGTCGACTAGCCTAATCTCTATGATGGCGGCTGCGCGAAAATCACGCAGCCGCGCATCAGACACGGATGACACACGGAGCTGTCAAATGGTTTTTGCGCGCGCAAAACGTCGCGTTGCTTGCGCGCGCAAAAACGCAACGCTCGTGTGAATCTGCCCTTAGAGTCAGACTGATTCATTGAGTCTGTGGACAGGAGTCTCTTATACAGGTGACCATGTAAGAGCTGTCTATAATGCAGGCACCAAGTTGATTTGGAGCGTGTAACTGGTCTGGAGGAGGCTGAACTCTTCATGGTTGGTAGGGGATCAAATACTTATTTCTCTGTACACAATGCAAATAAATATATATCATTTTGACAATGTGATTTTCTTTTTTTTTTTTTATATAATCTATCTCTCACTAGTAAAATCAACCTAGCCTAAAAATTCTAGACTGTTCATGACTTTGACAGTGGGCAAACTTACAAAATCAGCAAGGGATCAAATACTTATTTCCTTCACTGTATCTATATATATATACACACATGCACACACAGTATACAAATATATATATATCTGTCTCTCTCTCTATATATATATATCGCAAAAGAAAATCCAGCAGCACTCCGATAATCAAGGTGAAAAAAAAGTGAAGTTTATTGTGCCAACATGGCAAGTGCAACGTTTCCGTCCCACCTTGGGACCTTTTTCAAGCATGGGTGGGACGGAAACGTTGCACTTGCCATGTTGGCACAATAAACGTCACTTTTTTTTCACCTTGATTATCGGAGTGCTGCTGGATTTTCTTTGGGATATCTGTATGGTCTTTGGATCGGGACTATCAGCTGGCACCCTTTACTATTGGATTTCTCACTTGGAAACAGAGTGCTGCTGCCTTTCTACTGGTATGTATATATATATATATATATATATATATATATACACACACACACACACACACACACACACACACACACACACACACACACACACACACACACACACACACACACACACACACACATTATAAGCCCTAATTGATTATTAATTAACTAATTAATTGTCCTAGTTTGAGTACTTTCTACCTAAACTATAACTAGCTGCCTACACTAAACTATCTATGTGGAGGTGTTTTTGTGTGTTTCACAGTCATTGTGTCTTTACACGAGACACACAGCAGCTGCTCGGCACAGCTTCTTCTCCCCCACTGTCTCAGAACGTTCTGACAAGGAGGGAGGAGAAACATTGTAACAAACAGCACGAAAGTTTATTGCTGCAACAAACTTTGCTGTGATCAAAATGATAGCTTTATCATGGTGATCATGTCATCAGGACCGACACCAATCCGGTCCTGATGTCTTCTTTCAGCACTTAGGCTGCTAGTAGCAGCGTGTGCTGAGAGATTCAGAGCACAGGGAGAGCGCTGTGCACTCTGTTCTGGCACCACGTGAATTAACGGGCTGCAGGACAAAAGCCCAGCACGGCAGCCCGTTAATCTACGTGGGCTGGTCGTGAAGGGGTTAAAAATAAGAGTGTTAATAGCTTTTTTTTTATCAATTAACAAAATACAAAGTGAATGAACAGAAGATAAATATTTGATGTGACCACGCTTTGCCTTCAAAACAGCAACAGTTCTTGTAGGTACACTTGAAGAAAGTCATGTATTTTGTAGAGTTATACTCAGGTGTATGATTAACTAATTATGCCAAACAGGTGATAATGATATGATTATGTTCATATGTAGGTTGAAACACAGTCATTAACTGTAAGGGTATGTGCACACGGTAGCAGGCTTTTACGTCTGAAAAGACAGACTGTTTTCAGGAGAAAACAGCTGCCTCGTTTCAGATGTAAATGCTCCTCCTCGCATTTTGCGAGGCTTCTCTGACAGCCGTAAATTTTGAGCTGTGCTTCATTGAGTTCAATGAAGAACGGCTCAAATTACGTCTGAAAGAAGTGCCCTGCATATAATGTATATAACTGTCCTGCACTTCTTTTGACGAGGCTGTATTTTTACCGACGTACTGTGCAGACAACCTGTCATTTACGCGTCGTCGTTTGACAGCTGTCAAACGACGACGCGTAAATGACAGGTTGTCTGCACAGTACGTCGGCAAACCCATTCAGATGAATGGGCAGATGTTTGCCGACGTATTGTAGCCCTATTTTCAGACGTAAAACGAGGTATAATATGCCTCGTTTACGTCTGAAAATAGGTCGTGTGAACCCAGCCTCACAGTAACACCTGTGTATGAGGCTTAAAGCTGCGTGAGGAACAGCCAAACTCTGCTACAAAGGTGAGGTTGTAGAAGACTGTTTCATGTCACAGGTCCACCATGGCAAGACTGAGCACAGCAACAAGACACACGGTAGTTGTACTGCATCTGCAAGGTCTCTCCTAGGCAAAGATTTCAATGCAGACTGGGGTTTCAAGATGGGCTGTTCAAGCTCTTTTAAATAAGCCAAAGAAACAGGCAACAATTGGACCGTATGCAATTTAGTGCAGCAGATTAAAGACAAATCATGCCCACTTCCCTTCGAAATTGGAAGATGTCCAAACAGTCCTATCAGCTCAGAACTAGCAGAAACCAGTGGGACCCAGGTACACCCAACTACTGCTCAGAGAAGTCTGGCCTGAAGTGGTCTTCGTGGAAGAATTGTGGCCAAAAAGTCATATGAAAATATAGGAACTGGGGGTGCAAAAAAAATGGCAGCAGGTGCTCTGGACTGATGAGTCAAAATTTGAAGGATTTGGCTGTAACAGGAGGCAGTTTGTTCACCGAAGGGCTGGAGAGCGGTGCAATAATGAGGGTCTGCAGGCAACAGTGAAGCATTGTGGGGGTTCCTTGCAAGATTTGGGCTGCATTTCAGCAAATAGAGTTGGGGATTTGATCAGGATTAATGGTGTCCTCAATGCTGAGAAATACAGGCAGATACTTATCCATCATGTAATACCATCAGGGTGGGGTCTGATTGGCTTAAAATGTATTCTGCAGCAGGAAACGACCCCAAACATACAGCCAATGTAATTATTAACTATTTTTAGTGTAAAGAAGAGCAAGGAGCCCTGGAAGTGATGATTCGGCCCCCACAGAGCCCTGATCTCAACATCATCGAGTCTGTCTGGGATTACATGAAGAAACAGAAGGATTTGAGGAAGCGACATCCACACAAGATCTGTGCTTAGTTCTCCAAGTTGTTTGAAAAAACCTCCATGTCGAGTTTCTTCAAAAACGGTGTTCAAGTGTACCTAGAAGAATTGATGCTGTTTTGAAGGCAAAGGGTGGTCACACCAAATATTGATTTGATTTAGATTTCTCTTCTGTTCATTCACTTTGTATTTTGTCAATTGATAAAAAATGAATACTTCTTTTTATGAACCATTCTTACTTTGCAGGGTTTTTCCACAAATGTCTAAAACTTTTGCACCGCACTGTATATATATGTGTGTACCTATATTTAAGCCCTTCCCACCAGGGACCGTAATATGTACGTCACTTTTATGCAGTTCCAGTGAACAGACCTACTATTACCGCGCTGTATTACAAAGCTTAGCCCGCTCTAATGGCCGCGATTGTATACAATCCCTTAGATGTTGCGGTCAGCATTGACACCTGTCTATTACTGGCGACCCTGTAATGCGATCACCATAATTTTTTTTTACTGAAAGCCATAATACACCGCAATACAGAAGTATTACAATGTATTATATGAGCCATCAGAGTATCACATGGTCTAGTCCCAGAGTGGGACTTAAAAAAAAGTTAACAAAAGTTAAAAAAAGATTTTTAGAAAAAAAATCCAATAAAAAAAATATTTCGTTTTTCCCTTGAAAAGTTGTTTATTGTTGCAAAAAAACTCAAAAAACTCCACACCTATGCAATCAAAATAAAATGTTATTCTATGAACACTATGAATGCTGTTTTTTATTTATCCCGCCTTCCAAAAAAAAAGAATAAAAAGTAATTAAAAATTCAAATGAAGCCGATGAAAAACTACAACTCATCCCGCAAAAAAATCAAGCTCTCATACAGCTCATTAAGTTAATATATTAAAATAATGTGTCCTTGAAATGCGGCAACATATAAACAAATTATTTTATTTTTTACGAAAAGGGTTTTTATGGCGCCAAAAGTAATAAAATATATTTAAAAAATCGATATAAGTTTGGAACGCACTGTTTTTTGGTTATATCAGTGATTGATCTATATATGAAGGTTGCATTTGTGATATTGTTCGATTTTATATGATATATTGCACTATTTTTATTAGTATATATTAACCCCTTCCTGCCGCAACCATTTCTTGGATTTTCATTTTTTCCTTCCCATCTTCCAAAAGACATAACTTTTAGATTTTTCCGTCAATATATCTGTATGAGGGCTTGATTTTTGCGGGACGAGTTGTAGTTTTTCATTATATTTTTATTATAATTACCATTTTGGGGTACATGCGAGTTCTTAATTACTTTTTATTACATTTTTTTGTGGGAGGGAAGATGACCAAAAAAAAACAGCATTTGTGAATTTTTTTTTTCACTGTGTGAGTTAAATAATTTTATATTGTAATAGCTCAGACCTTTCTAGATGCCGCGATACCAATTATGCTTATTGTTTTATTGTTTTACAATGTTTTAGGCGGAAAATGGGAAAAAGTTTTTTTTTTATTAGTATACTTTTAGATTGTGATTTTGACAGTCTCCTTTTAAGCCTTTGTACTCCTTTTAATAGGAGTACAAAGAGGGCAGACCGGAGGGCTTTCATTAGGCCCCCAGGCAGCCTTGCCAACCATCAGCACCCAGCAAACGCAATGCAGGGATGTGATGTGCTGTCAGAGAGGGTCGCCCCCTTCTTTCTAATGCCTTAGGTGCTCGCTATAGACCACAGCATCTAAGGGTTCAAACAAGCAAGATCCCGCTCAATACAGTCAATTGTCGACTTTAACATACAGCCAACACCTGCATTGTATGGAGCGGCCTCAGCCCATGAGCTCGCTCCATACGTCCCCTACCCAGCTATGACGTAAGTATACATCATACGTCGGGAAGGGGTTAAAAGAATACAGAAAGTTGTTTTATACACTGTTATGACACTTGTGATTGGTTGATTGACTAAGTGTAACCACTTGTTGTCACTCACATAAATATGTGAAATTTGTACACTGACATTTTAGCTTGAAAAATAGTATTTTTTTATTTTTTGTACGATGATAATTGGCACAAGAAAAGAGATTTATTGAAAAAGGAGGCTGTTTTCTCAACTACTACTTTGGTCGTTTTATCCCATGTGACGGCTGCAGCCGGTGATTGGCTCTAGCGGTCACATGGGCCAAAACTACGGCATCTCAGAAGGTTACTATGGAAAAGACTGGGGGGGAGAGTATATTATCTTTTTCGTTCAATGGGGTGGAATCGCAAGTGTCCTGATTGCCCGGTTTGATTCTCTTATGTCTTATAGGACTGTATCCAATCTTAGAAGACATCAAAGAGTCAGACAGGGCGATCGGGGCACTTGCGACTCACAGTGATTTTTTTTTCGGACCGAATCAAAATTTGTTTATCTTTAGTAATAATACAATTCACAAGTAGAGTCAGCAACACACAACACACATGTACAATGTTCTAGCAACAGACACATTACAGTTCTACAAGGCAGTATTGCCACCGCAACATGGTAAAAAGCAGGGGCGTAACTAGGAAAGACTGGGCCCCATAGCAAACTTTTGACTGGGGCCCCCCCTCCCCTGTGTGTCGCACAACCCCCCCTTGTAGATAGTGCCTTTTTTACAGCCCCCTGTAGATAACGCCATACAGCCCCCCTGTAGATAACGCCATACAGCCCCCTGTAGATAGCGCCATACAGCCCCCCTGTAGATAATGCCATACAGCCCCCCCTGTAGATAACGCCATACAGCCCCCCCTGTAGATAACATCATACAGCCCCCTCTATAGGTAACTCTATACAGCCCCCCTGTAGATAATGCCATACAGCCCCCCCCTGTAGATAACGCCATACAGCCAGTGGTGGATTATAATTAGGGTGGTTTGGGCGGCCGCCCGGGGCCCGAGGCTCCCAGGGGGCCCATAGCCACCCGAACCCCCTCATGCCCAGTGGCATCGCTAGCACCGGAGGGAGCCCCGGTGCCAGGACCGCACCTGTCATGAGACGAGGGGAGCTTCGCTCCTACTTAGCAGCCGTGGTCTCTGCTGCTTCAGAAGCTCCCCCTCCAGCCCCCCTTCCCTGCTCTAAACATCTCTCCTACTGCTGCTAACTGTCGGGACATGGGGGAGGGGAGACTGTCGGCGGGCTCTGTGTCGGGCTGTGAGCAGGAGAAGAGCTGCAGTGAAGACCCACAAATATCCTACATAAAAGGTAAGTGCATGTGTGTTTACAATGTGTACTTTATATGTGTATAATGTGCATACTCGTGTGTATACTTTATATGTGTATAATGTGCATACTCATGTGTGTACTTTATATGTGTATAATGTGCATTCTTGTGTGTGTACTTTATATGTGTATAATGTGCATACTCGTGTGTGTACTTTATATGTGTATAATGTGCATTATTGTGTGTGTGTGTGTACTTTATATGTGTATAATGTGCATACTCGTGTGTGTACATTATATGTGTATTATGTGCATTCTTGTGTGTGTGTACTTTATATGTGTATAATGTGCATACTCGTGTGTGTACTTTATATGTGTATAATGTGCATTCTTGTGTGTGTACTTTATATGTGTATAATGTGCATACTCGTGTGTGTACTTTATATGTGTATAATGTGCATTCTTGTGTGTGTACTTTATATGTGTATAATGTGCATACTCGTGTGTGTACTTTATATGTGTATAATGTGCATTCTTGTGTGTGTACTTTATATGTGTATAATGTGCATACTCGTGTGTGCGTGTGTGTATATATATATATATATATATATATATATATATATATATATTTCTGCAGCAATTCTGCAGAAACTAGCAGAAATCTTGCTGCAGAAAATGTTGCGTATTTTGCTGCGTTTTTCTCAGTGTTGGGAGATGGTGACGTCTCCTCTGAAAAAACGCATCAATTCTGTCCACTTTCCGCAGCAGGAATTGACATGCTGCAGTACGAGAAATACGCCCCACAGGACAAAATGTCTGGTCGGAAATTTTACGCAGCGTCTGGATGAGATTTGGTAAATCTCACTCACTTTGCTGCTACCGTATTCTGCGTATTTTCTGGGCGGAAAATACGCAGCAATCCTGTTAAGTGTGGACAAGCCCTAATACAGTAGCAGCAGAGTAGATTAGATGTGAACAATTCTCATCCACATGCTGTGTAAATGATAAGTGGGGAAAAAAAGCTGCGAAATTGACCTGCGTTTTTTTTATTCTGCAGCGTGTCAATTGTATTTGCGTAAACGCTGCTCATTTGTTTCGGGTTTTCCCCATTTAATTCAATGGGGAGGTAAAACCTGCAACAGATAACAGATGTTATGTAAAAACGCAATTTAGAAAAAATAAAAATCTTATACTTGCCCAGATTTCTGTTTCTTGGTCCGGGCCGGCCTCCTGGGATGACGTTTCACCCCATGTGACCGCTGCAGCCAATCACAGGCCAATCACAGGCTGCAGCAGTCATGTGGGATAAAATGTCATCCCAGGGCTGCAGTGTAGCGACGCTGTGTGGCACTATATACAAGGGGTGGGGGAGCGCTGTGTGGCACTATATATAAGGGGGAGTGCTGTGTGATGCTATCTATAGGGGGCTGTGTGATGCTATCTATAGGGGGCTGTGTGACGCTCTTTACAGGGGGGAATGTGTGGTGCTGTCTACATGGGGGGTTGGCGCTGTGTCCCTGCACAGTGTGATACTGTCAGTATGTAGGGACACATCCCTGTGAAAGGGGAATCGTAGCACCCATTTGTTAATGCGTGTGCAAAAAGGTAGTGTTAGCAATATTTACGGCGCGGCACGGTGGCGGTGGAGAAGGGGGGCCCAAGTTTGGGTAACAGCCCAGGGCCCATGGTATTCTTAATCCGCCACTGCATACAGCCCCCCTGTAGATAACGCCATACTGCCCCCTGTAGATAACATCATACAGCCCCCCCTGTAGATAACGCCATACAGCCCCCTCTGTAGATAACATCATACAGCCCCCCTGTAGATAACGCCATACTGCCCCCTCTGTAGATAACATCATACAGCTCCCCCTGTAGATAACATCATACAGCCCCCCTGTAGATAACGCCATACAGCCCCCTCTGTAGATAACATCATACAGCCCCCCCTGTAGGTAGCACCATACAGCCCCCCCTGTAGGTAACGCTATACAGCACCCCCTGTAGGTAACGCCATACAGCCCCCCTGTAGGTAACGCTATACAGCACCCCCTGTAGGTAACGGCATACAGCCCCCCCTGTAGGTAACGATACAGCCCCCTGTAGGTAACTCTATAAAGCCCCCCCTGTAGGTAATGCCATACAGCCCCCCCTGTAGGCAACGCTATACAGCCCCCTGTAGGTAACTCTATAAAGCCCCCCTGTAGGTAACGCCATACAGCCCCCCCTGTAGGTAACGCTATACAGCCCCCCCCTGTAGGTAACGCCATACAGCCCCCCTGTAGGTAATGCCATACAGACCCCCCCTGTAGATAACGCCATACAGCACCCCCTGTAGATAACGCCATACAGACCCCCCTGTATGCCATACAGAACCCCCTTGTAGATAACGTCATACAGCCCCCCTGTAGGTAACGCTATACAGCCCCCCTGTAGGTAACGCTATAAAACCCCCCCTGTAGGTAACGCCATACAGCCCCCCTGTAGGTAATGCTATACAGCCCCCCCTGTAGGTAACGCTATACAGCCCCCCTGTAGATAACGCCATACTGCCCCCTGTAGATAACATCATACAGCCCCCCCTGTAGATAACGCCATACAGCCCCCTCTGTAGATAACATCATACAGCCCCCCTGTAGATAACGCCATACTGCCCCCTCTGTAGATAACATCATACAGCTCCCCCTGTAGATAACATCATACAGCCCCCCTGTAGATAACGCCATACAGCCCCCTCTGTAGATAACATCATACAGCCCCCCCTGTAGGTAACACCATACAGCCCCCCCTGTAGGTAACGCTATACAGCACCCCCTGTAGGTAACGCCATACAGCCCCCCTGTAGGTAACGCTATACAGCACCCCCTGTAGGTAACGGCATACAGCCCCCCCTGTAGGTAACGATACAGCCCCCTGTAGGTAACTCTATAAAGCCCCCCCTGTAGGTAATGCCATACAGCCCCCCCTGTAGGCAACGCTATACAGCCCCCTGTAGGTAACTCTATAAAGCCCCCCTGTAGGTAACGCCATACAGCCCCCCCTGTAGGTAACGCTATACAGCCCCCCCCCCTGTAGGTAACGCCATACAGCCCCCCTGTAGGTAATGCCATACAGACCCCCCCTGTAGATAACGCCATACAGCACCCCCTGTAGATAACGCCATACAGACCCCCCTGTATGCCATACAGAACCCCCTTGTAGATAACGTCATACAGCCCCCCTGTAGGTAACGCTATACAGCCCCCCTGTAGGTAACGCTATAAAACCCCCCCTGTAGGTAACGCCATACAGCCCCCCTGTAGGTAATGCTATACAGCCCCCCCTGTAGGTAACGCCATACAGACCCCCCCTGTAGGTAACGCTATACAGCCCTCCTGTAGGTAACGCCATGCAGCCCCAACCCCCCCAAAAAATCTGACCTATAGTGTGTCCTACAAAAGACATGTATCCCCTCTCCACAGAATAGGGGATACATGTGTGATCGCTGGCAGCGATAGGGAGAACGGGGGACCGAAAGTCCCCCGAAGTTCTCCATGACTAACCTCTGACTTCCGGCGTCTGCGCAGCTCAATAAAAATGAAAGGAGCGCTGGTCACGCATGTGCACAAGCATGACCGGCGCTCCATTCATTTCCACGGAGCTGCCGACACAGACCCCGGAAGTCCGAGGTTTGTGATGGAGAACTTCAGGGGACTTTCGATCCCCTGTTCTCCTTATCGCTGCCAGCGATCACACATGTATCCCCTATCCTGTGGAGATCATGTGGAGAGGGGGATACATGTCCTGTGGAGAGGGGATACATGTCTTATGTAGTATGAACCCGTTTAATGGCAGAGCGGGGAGATACCTCCCTGCTCTGCCGTAGTGTTCAGTGGCGCCGCGCTGTAGCAGCCATAGCGGCAGCTAGCGGAGCCTCCGGCCATGGTGGGGGCCCGTGCCAGCAGGCGACACGGGCCCCCTCATGCCGCGGGCCCCGTAGCAGCCGCTACGGCTGCTATAGCGGTAGTTACACCACTGGTCAAGCGGTAACCCATAGTAAAAGTTACTGAAAAGGATACGGTTTTCTTCGTAATAGATACAAGACCAAATTCCAACCCTTGACAGGCTAAGTTTTTATTTTGTAAAACAGTCAACAAAAAATAAAAAATACGTATATATAGTATCACTGCGATCATAATGTCCCGAACCACCGCAAGATGAACGGCGGAAAAAAACATGCAAAAAGCAACGACGGAATTGCTTTTTTTACATTCACGCTCCTTAAAAAATTATTAAACGTTAGTCAGTAAGTTCCATGAACCCCAAAATGGTGCCAACTAAAACTACAACTCGTCCCGCAAAAAACAAGCCCACATACGACTTCATTTATGGGAAAATACAAAAGTTAGGGCTCTTATGGTAATGCGACAATGCAAAAAGTAATTATTGGAAGAAAAAAGTGTTTTTATTGTGCAAAAGTGGTAAAATGAAAAAAAAAAATTTACACGGCGTGTTAAACGGCGTAAAATATGAAACACAAAAGACGATGGTGGCATTTCTTTTTCTTTTTCCATTCCCCGCAAAATGAGTTCATAATTACTGACAGAATGTGACTGTGTGGTTTGCACAGCATTTCAGCATTTGAGGTCCCACTTTTAGTTTTTCCAAGGGCCACACTTTACCTTAAACTGGCCCTGGTCTGGGGGACCCAGCATATCTGTTATGGTCGCGGACCGCCGGCATTACTCACTCACCGACGGCCGCAGCCGCAGACCCACAAGCTCATGCTGGCGTCTCCCTCCTCTGAGACGCGGGCACACTGTACAGTCCTCGACTGCTGCTAGGGTGCCTTAAAGGGCCAGCGCGCGCACCTACAAAATGCTCCCTATCCAATCTCTACTCTCCCTGTTGTATAAAAAGGACCCTGCCCTCTTCATTCTTGCCTGTGCGTTGTTGTTGTCTTCCCGTGTTAGTTTAAGCAAATGGTCCATTAGTTGTATCCTGTTCCCAGTGTTCCAAGTGTTCCCGTATCCTGTAACTGTGTTTGTTTTCTGAGCTGAAGTCTAGTGTTGGAGTCGTGTCTGTTCCATCTGCCATGTCCAGTGTCATGTGCCACGCCCTATTTCATCTGTGCCACAAATCATTTGTGTCAAAGCGTCTGCTACATCTCGTGTCTGTCCTGACTCTCACACAGGTACTCTTGCACTAAGAATTTCATTGACTGTTGTTTGGCCAGCAGCCACTCCGCTATGGCAGAGCAGGCTAGTGGGTCCACATACCCCAGAATCATAACACTACCAATGCATTATAGAGACAAACCATTGTTTTCAATCAGAGCTGTGTAATGCTTCATTTCACCTGTGGTGCCGCTACAGGGAAATTGAACACTTGCTGCCCGGTCCCTCCACAGATTAGAGCTGATTGTTGGGGATACTTTATGATCTGTTTATTATCTGGGAACCCTTGTAACAAAAAGGGACTGTCCAAAGCAGTGGCACATTCTGTTTCTATGTTTCCACTTGCATAATGCTAAAACATAATAAAAAATATATAAAACATAGAAAAAACTGTACCATAAATTGTTAATCTGGAAGTAACATGATAGAATGTCATCATGGGATATTGGTGACATAGGTAAAGGCAATAAAAATAATTTTAAGACCCTCATCGATCAACCTTCAGCTTTACACATGGTGTTTCGGACGATCAGATTTGATCGGATCTATGTTGGGCTAAACCAGTCCTAAAATACAGACTTCCTGAAACAAGGAGAGGCTACAAAACTGTTGATAGACTTTTACTAGCCATGAATGCAATACACAACTTGACCACTAGTTGGAACAAGTGACGTCAACTGTAAATAGGAATCTGATTTTATGAGAAAATGGGGATAATGTGGTGAGTTTTTACCACAGTGACCTCCTGCTGCTTTTCCTTCAGACATCACTTGAGTATTATCTATAGACGGATGAGCACAGTAGGTCATATGAATTCATTCAGGTAACAGAATACACAATCTATACCGTGTAGAGCTTACATAAAAGCCTGGTTAATGTGAACATAACAATCGTCCGGCTTTCCTATTTAAGAAATTTATTGCAAATCCACAGGATATGTCCTAAGTGTCTGATATGAGAGATCTCAGCTCTGGGATCATCACTTATGAGTAGAGTGGAGGTAACTTCTGCAGGTTTGGCAAACCAAGGCAGCATACAGAATGAGTCTAGATAAAGAGGTGGCATCATGGCTCTCTCTATTGAAGTCTATGGGATTTACAGAAACTAGCTTTCATTGGACCCCCATTATTTCTACAGGTGGGACCCCAACCCATGAGACATTTATAGAAAAAGTGGGAAAACCCCAAAAATAAATGGCATATCTCCGAATAATTTCAGCACGCATTGTGCTTTCTAGGTAGCACCCGAATAGATTTAGATGGCCTTTTAACAAGTACCACTGCTGGCAGGTCAGAATGTCTCTATGCTCTTGTGCAGGTTTGTTGGTAATAGTCATGGGCAGCTGGGGGATCAAGAAAGAAAATCGTTTGAAAGTGGACTGATTAGTGGTGGAGCAGGCCCCACATGGTTTACATAGTAGGATGGCGCTCACATTAGATCGATCTTCGATGGAGTCAAAGTGTTCAGGTGACAACAAGAGATAAGTCCACTATTAAATAGGAACTATATGAGATGTTCATGTCTAGGCAAATGGTTAACATATGTCATAACTAGAGATGAGCAAATTTCCCAAAATTCGTTTTGGAATTGACTGTCTAGTCGGTTGTCTAACTCGATACGGTCCGAATAAATTCACTGTGAATCGCAAGTACCACAATTGCCCTAAAATCTCGTGTCTGACTCTCTGATGTCTTTTAGGACTGACTCCAACCTCGTAATTGGCTGTGCTAGAGGGAGGGATAACCACAGTGCATATTGGGATGGCTTTTTCTAGTTTGTAAAATGGAGTCTAACATTTTTGGAATTTGCCGAATCCAATATTTTCTAGAAATTCTAACCAAATTCGATTTGTGTAGAATTGATTAGCACATTTCTAGTCAGAACCAAAACCCAAGAAAAGAAGCAAAGTCACAACAAGCTAGATCTCAATAGAAAAGGAGCAGGATCACAGGAGTTGGGTATTATGGGTTACCACAGAAATGGCTACCACAGGAAGTCCCAGGATGCCAAGGGATCAGGATGCCACGAACAGTGCCATAGGTGTCACTCAGCTAGAGCAGAAGGGCCGGTAGCAGAAAACAATTTTTTAGTAATATTTTACCCCTATGCTGAGATATGATCTAAGCCTGAGGCTGCACTACTGAGAGATTCATGTCCTCTTCCGATTTGTTCACAGTTGTCATGAAGACCTTGTGTTGATTCAAACATGAATATCTACATCTGAAGTGGCTCGAATAGTGTGACCGACGTATATGTACACACGTGAACACTGATATAGGTGGTGATTTAATGAAAAACATGGAATGTGGGGTCATATGGCAATTATTTACATAATTACAAGAGTTATCTACTGGCTTTCATTTGCCCTTCTCCCAAATCTAAGATACCTTTGTACTTTTTGAAACTTACCTCACCGTACATTTGGGATGAGGTTCGGCGTCAGCTTGGTCCCACTGCTGACGGCTTTGTATTTGAATTTGGTGTCGTTTCTATTACATTGGACAATACTGTGTTATGTCCTGTGTAGATTCTCATACACAGGACATTGGGGAATGGGCCCTCACGGAACTTCTATGATGATATTTAATTATTCTTCAGGCTCTATAACATGTCTCTGCTGGGTTTCAAACCCAGCACCTGGTGTATGTGAGGCAGATATACAAGTAGTGACCACAGGCTGCACTGCTATCTATGAGAGAATTTAATTTGCCTATAAGCCCTAATATTACTCTTATTCACAGGCATAATGTACTGGGAAATAGAGATATAGAGATATGCCAGGACATTACAGAGAGAAAATACGAGGAAGATCTCCCAAAAAAAATCTCCCCAAATGAAACAAAAAATAATTCAAATTTTAACATTTTTCTGGTAATTGTAACATTTGTGGAGAATACCGCCACCTAGAAAGATTACAATAAAACACATTTGACATTTTATAAAATAAACATTTCACTACGGATCCCCATAACCGTAACACACCATACAATCCAGTTATCCCATTATTTGTAAAGAGGGGTAAATAGGGTAAAAAAAAAAATTGTGAAATTGCTTTGTTTTTTAACATTTCCCTCATGATAAAAGTAAATATAAATGACAAACTTACTTAAGTGTATCGTAAAATGCCACCTAAAAAAAACTATCTTAGTGATACTAGTTGCATTATTGCCATATAGGGTGAATAATAACAGTTGAGGCGTAACTGGGCCTGCTATGACTCTAATGCCCAAGGGGCCCATATAAACCGGGGGCCAGCCCTGTTTGGAGCCCAGGTTCCCCTCTTTCTGTTATGGGATTCCCATTATCTACTACAATACGTTATGAGCTGTGATAAAATATAAAAAAATAAATTACCTGATCTTAATCTAAAAGAAAAGTAAAAGCCCTTCAGCCTAAATAAATGTAATTAATAGCTTGTCCAAATGATCCTGGGTTAATGGCATGTGGCTGATCGTACTGGCAAGAACAATTGTCGTCAAATGATAAGACTGATGGCCGGGATTTCTAGTCGTGTGAATTTTAATAACAATAGTGATTAATTACTGGAAATAATGATAGAAAGCCCTGAATCCAATTAAACAGAGTTTTTATGTCTCCGTTATAGGTTTAGAATTTTGTATTATGTCAAATCTTTTATTTAAAGGCACTTTTTTCATACTGTATCCACCCGAGTGTAGCACTAACAACATGGATTGGATAAACCCTTAATCCTTAAGTGTGTGATCAATGTTGATCATGATGTTAATAGGACGTCAACAGAGGATGGCTCACGATTAATCCCGGTATCGTGATCGCTGGGGATCACATTTATAGACATAGGAAATTTTTCGCCTAAGTATGCCTATATACCTCCATACTGTGCTCAAATAATATCAATATACCATGACCAAACATTTCCATACCTAAAATAATCAAATAACAGTGCTTTAGAAATAATAATGCTATACAAGATTTGTGGTGGTCAGGCCACCTTTGGCACCACCTTCAGCACAAGCAGCTGATACGCCCTATCCAATCACACAGGTTGTACACTCCTAAGGCCGACCCTGGTCACGGTTTGGCTCCTGACACCCACGACAGTTGGGTCACGGCATGTAACACATGAATAGCTTGATTTTGTCAGAGAGGGGACTGCTCTAAAAGAGTGTCTTCTCGTTCCAGCCCAGAGAGGAGGGTCCGGAGCGTGATGTTCATATAGGGCATATAGATAGGAGTCTATGAGACAACCCCTTTAATGCCTATTAGGGCATACTGTTGTGTCCGCGGTCGCTGACCGCCGGCACGTCGTGCTTACCGGCAGCCCCGACCGCAGGACACTATTAACTAGTCGGTGTCTGCCTCGTAGGAGATGCCGAATCTCGCGGCTGCTTCCTCTTGGTTGTAAGGTGCGCGCGCGTGCTCGTCTCCAGCCTTAAAGGGCCAGCGCACGCACCAACCAAAATGTTCCCTAACCAATCCCTTTACTTCCTGGACTATTTTAAGGGCTTTGCCCTTCCACTACTTGCCTGAGCATTGTTGTTGTATTCTCATGTTAGTCTTGCAAATGGTCCCTTAGTTGTTATTCTGCTCCCAGTGTTCCCGTACCCTGCTACCTGTATCCTGTATCCCGCAACTGCACTTTTTCATAAGTAGAATCTAGTTGTGGAGTCGTGTTGTCATCTGCCACGTTCCCTGTCATTTGCCACATCTGGTGTCATCCGCCACGTCTGATGTCATCTGCCACGTTTGATGTCCTCTGTCACATCTGGTATCATCTGCCAGGCCAAGCATCACCTGTGCCACGTGTCTGCTGCTCCGAGCATCTGCCTGAACATCCTTCCCGGTACTCATACCCTAGAGGCTGTTATTGACTGTTGTTTGGCCAGCTGCTACTCCGTTACGGCGGAGCGGCCTAGTGGGTTCACATACCCCACAGGCTTGACACACACTTTACTTTATGTCTGTTATTATGTACAGACATAATATATTGGCATATACAAAGATGCCATTATATGATAATTGAAAGGAAAATAAAGTAGAGGAAAAGTCCCCTAATAAGACCAAAATACATGATAAAATACCAATAATGAAAAAAAATGTGTAGATTTTTTGTCTGCATAATTATAGCAATTATTATATACACTAAAACGAGTGAGGAAAAAGGTTCAATCTCTAATAGAGAAAAAGGCTTCTTTACTGTAAGAGCTGTGAAGTAGTCACCTCAGGAGCTGTTAAAGCAGACACAGCTGATAACCTCCAGAAAAGCAAGGCTGATTTCTTGAAGGAGAATAAAATAAATGCTTATGTAAATGTTAAATGTTGACCCAGTCTGATCACTACATGAGGTTGGGAAGGAATTTTTCACCTTTTAGGACAAAGTTGTATGCCACATAGGGTTCTTCTTGAGGATCAACAAGCGTAAACTAAGATTCTTTTTTTTTTTTTACTCTGTGACTCCCTCAACTAATTGTACTTGATGGACAAATGTCTTTTTTAAATCATGCTAACTATTTAACTTTGTAATAAAGTAAAGTTAACAAATTAATTTTGGTGAACAACCCCCGCCCCCCGAAAAAAAACCAAAAACAAATAACTGGAATCACTATAAAAATACCCGTTAATTCAAATGCACCATAAAAAGGAGCTTAAAAAAAAGCTACAATTTGTCTTGCAGGATATAAGGGCTACATTGACAGAAAAATAAAAAAGATTGGACTCTTGGCACGCTGAGTCAAAAAATCTTCGTTTTCGTATGTCAGTGTGAAAGTGATTCAAATAATGTTTCAATGATTTCATTTTGCGCAGTGGCCATCTTGTCTGGAGTCTTCATCTTGTTTCTTTTGTAATGAATAAGAAAGTCATTACTCCTTTAAGACAAGTTTGTATGTTTCTAAGTTAAGTTATCTTTGACCTTGGTTCCCATACGAGGCTTCGAAAGTAGGAAAGGGGAGGGAGCGAGAAGGGAGACGGGGACACATTCACATATGTATGTGAGTATATCTCCCCCATCTTAAAAAAACGGTCTATTATATGCTTGCCAAGAAAGGCCACCTGCAAACCTGATGTATGAAGAATTATAATAATGCATTTGAAATGTATCATATGTCTGTAATTGGCTGAATTTGAAATATTGTCACATTGCTTCTGATTGGTTAACCTCAAGCCTACACCCCATTTGAATAATATTATTGTATTTGAGTTTGGCAATAAACCTCAGAGGAGTTTTTTGAGCATGCGAGCAGCGACTGTGTGTCTAATTCCTCTCTCCATATATCGATAAAACATGATTTGAAACGGGATAAATCACTGAAGGGCGGGTATCGGATGACATAGCCATTACAAATTTCAGTCTAATATATTTTGACTCAGTTGTTGTGTCAACAGTCTGTTTCACATGGCCATAATATGCCCACACTTTAGCCTCTGCATTAAGGCCATAAAAACCAAACCTGTTAAACCAAACTTACATAATCATAAATCCCTATGGTAATTTAGATTCAATTTAGTAGGATCATGGGTGGTCCTACTAAAATGCAGCTGTGATAAAACCGTGTGAAACCGGACTTACCCCCATCACATATTATCATGTACATGGGGGTTTGCAGCGTAGTGCCACCTCCCAATGTTCATATACATGGGGTAGGCTGTGATTGACAGACGTTCTCCCATGTCATTGGCTGGGATCGGAGGTAACTCTGATCCCATCCCAATTCATTAACCGCTTTAGCACCATGGTCGGTAGAGATCGCATTGCTGTCAATGGGAGGGTAATAGTGACATTTGGAACATAAACTGGCCCCAAGTCTGTCCAGTGATCTTGCCTGCCAGAGCGAACAACAGTAGTTAATTACATTACTTTTAAATACAAATGTATAATAGGGCTGTAAATAAAAAAACGAATTGATCATTTAATAAAGTTATATATATTTTTTTTTTTTAAAAGGCGCAAAAAAAATTTGTACAATTTCCCCCCCACCCAAATTTTTGAGTCCCCAAAAAGCTTTTAGTCCCATATTGTAAATATACACATATTTGGTATTTTTATATGCGTAACAACCCGTACAGTAAAAAAAAAAAAATCATATAAATTAGGTTAAAAACTGAATGGTGGAATTGCATTTTTATGCATTATGCTATTTTAAAAAGAAAACATTTTGGACGACAAAATGACAGGGACGGCGAAAAACAAAAATTTGAAATGGGTGTTTTTTTGAAGGTTAATGCTAGAATTTTCAAAATGTAAGGAAACGCCTATGGGAGATATGAACAAAGCATTAGGGTTTAGTTGTATCTATGTCTATAGCATTTCAGTGACTTTTTCTAAGCACCTGTATTAGAGCAGCCAGGCTCCGGAGAATTGCTGTATTGACTCATAAAATACTTATTCCAGATGATTTGTTTGATTTTGACAGGGGCATCAATTTCACGCTTGTCTTTTATTTCATTGACTATAATTCTTTGAGATGTTGCCTTCCCATATAACAATAGTTCCACACGAGTAACATGAGAGAGATAAAGTACATATGATAGGTCTATGGTATAGATATTTAGCAATATACACGCTATAATTCAGCTCTGCAAATATTGATTTGGTAATCACTGTGGAGTAATTCCCGTTTACAAAACCAGGGTACATTAAAGGGGTTTTCCTGCTTTGGACATTCTCTTTAAGCTTGAAGGATCAGTCAGTCATTATCTGATTATAAGGTGTCCTGGTGTTGAGATCGCCAGGGATCAGCTGTAACCTGTGGGGGAGGCCAGCATCAAGTGTTTAACTGCCCTACAGCACCGCCACAGGTGAAATGAGGCATTACACAGCCATACCTCCCAACATTTAAATCCCCATGCAGGGGACATTATTTAGCCAGTCCTGATATGTCAAGAAATGCCCACAAACCTCCAAAAATGTCCACTATAGGAAAATTTGCATAAGTTCTGCCACTGGAGTTCAGTTTCATGGGTCAATTCTGTGATAAAATGGTAAGGTTGGGAGGTATGCACAGTTCCCATTGAAATTAATGGAACGGCAGGAGAGAATCCAACATAAATGAGTTAATTAGTATTAAAACAGGACAGTGTAGGGATACACCAGGAAAATTATCCTAAAGAGTAACTGTACTTTCAAAAACTTTTTAAATGCCATAGAGACATATCAGAAGTTTTGATCGGTGGGGATCCGGGTACTGAGACCCCCAACATCGCTGAAACAAAGGTACTGAGCTGAGCGTCCTGCACCTCTGGCTGTGATCGGCTTTCCTCATTAGACTGAAGACGGGCTCGTGGACGGGTTCATAGACGGGTTCTGGTAGGCGTCTCAGCACCCAGATCCCAACCCATCAACACATCTCATTTATCTCTATGACATATCAAAAGATTTTGAAAGTACAGTTACTCTTTCATAGCAACACTTGAGGTACAACAAGCATATATATCTCAATTGCAGCATTTGAGAAGGGAATGTATAAAACACGACAATAACCAGCGTGATAGTGTTCAGGTCGTACCCATAAGTTAATAGGAGCCGCTATGCATTGAGAAACATCCATCCAGCTTCATCTCATCCTTATAAACCCTACACCTAAACCTAAAGATAAATAATCTGCCCAACCTAATAAGCAGGACCCTAAAGCCGGCCCTACACATTACCATAAAGAAGTCCGATCCCACCGATGGAAAGTGTTTGGGCCCAGCACAACAGTCCCTCCGTTGGCAGACAATGGGTCAAAGAAAGATCGGACATGTTGGATTTTAACATGCCCTATCCTTTGACCCAAGGGAGATAAGTGACTAATTCCCCCCTCACTTTTGAAATAAACTGCTAAAGTAAGTGTATGTGTCTCTTTAATGAGAACCAGCACCCCCTGAGCAGAGAACGTCTAAAAAATTTTTGGGCACCTACAAGTACCTCAATTATGTGTACTGTATATACCATGGTAGTGTTGCACCGTATATATATATGTGCATACAGTACTTAACATTATTCAGCAATGTACCTCTATGTCGTCAGCCATTACGTCTTAGCAGCACAGT
The DNA here is from genome assembly GCF_050947455.1 of Rhinoderma darwinii. Taxonomy (NCBI): domain Eukaryota; kingdom Metazoa; phylum Chordata; class Amphibia; order Anura; family Rhinodermatidae; genus Rhinoderma; species Rhinoderma darwinii. The sequence goes on along the minus strand of NC_134687.1, from coordinate 14,719,391 downwards.
GGTGCATGCAGGGCCGCCATCAGGAATTTCAGGGCCCCATACAGCTACATTTTCTGGACCCCCCTACCATGGCACCGCCTGTTAACGGTACTCCGTCCAGCACTATATCATGGTACCCAGGGCCGCCATAAGGGGGGGTATTAGGGGTACTGATGTGAGAGGCCCGGCCAAACCTAATTGAAAGGATTTTCACGCGCCTCGCACGGACCTATGTTACTCTATGGTGCCGTGCAGACTGTCAGTGATTTTCACGCAGCATGTGTCCGTGTGTCCGCTGCGTAAAACTCACGACATGTCCTATATTTGTGCGTTGTTCGCGCATCACGCACCCATTGAAGTCAATGGGTGCATGAAAATCACGGCCAGCACTTCCGGAGCCGTATAAACTATGAATGAAAACAGAAAAGCACCACGTGCTACAAACATACAAACAGAGTGTCATAATGATGGCGGCTGCGCGAAAATCACGCAGCCGCGCATCATACGCTGCTGACACACGGAGCTGTTATGGACCTTTTGCATGCGCAAAACGCCACTTTTTTGCACGCGCAAAAAGCACACGCTTGTGTGAATCCGGCCTTAGGATCATGCGGGCCAGCATGTTACTTCGTGCGCGCGCGCTTGTGCGGTCCTTCGTGCGCGCGTTCTTGTGCGGTGTTTCACGGTGGTGTTTGATGAGAGGGGGGCCCGCAGCTCACGGCGGTGTTTGATGAGAGGGGGGCCCGCAGCTCACGACATTGTTTTGGTGAAAAGAACAGGCCCCATTGCAGGGGCCTGTTTTTTCCTACCAAAGGCAAGTCGCGGCAGTTGCCGGGCCCCCCTTTCAATTAAGTTTGGCCGGGCCCCCTACAGTAGTACCTCTAATATCCCCCTGATGGCGGCCCTGGGTGCATGGAAAATATTGGCAGACTCTGGGCCTTGCGTACGCCAGAGCATAATGTCGTTACAGGCTGAGGAGGGGGGGTTGGAGAAAATCTGGGGGACACCATGGAGTTGGGGCTGACAGTGACAGATACTGTGGAACTACAGATAGTGTGGGGGGTAGGAGAGGAACCGCATGGTACCGGCAGAGTGACAAGCAGTTACAAAGGAAGTTCAGATAGGGGATTGGGTCACGGCTAAGAGGGTAGACCCTGGAGTCCTGTTCTGTGGTACACACCTGAATATCTAAACCTGAAAAATGTCAGTGTGTGGATTGGGCTGTCGCTGAAGAGGGCCCACCTTGGAGTGCCTGAAGTCCTGTGAGGCGGTACAGTAAATGTAAAATGTAATTTAGAGTCTTTAGACGCCTATATAAAAAAAAAAAAATGCGTAATTGAATTTTTTTGTGCATTCCTCTAAAAAAAATATCTATTTTTTTACATGTAGGGAAAAATTATACAGAAAAAGCAGTGTTGGAAAAAAAACAGAAAAAGGTTACGATGAGTCAAAAATGGAAAAATATACTGTGTCCAGAAGCCAAAATTAGCCGTGTCAAGATGTAAATGGATTAAAGCGCACTCATAGAGCCATAGTTATCATATATTGCACTGATGAGGACTATCAAGTAACAAACAACTGTTTGCAAGTATAATTCTTACCAGAGAAGTCAATAATTGAGCTGCAATCTGATTGGCGCTGGCTAAACTAAAGTGCGGAGTCTAAGGAATTTCCCCCTTCTTCTCCCATAAAGGGGTTATCCAAGATCCGAGAAAATCTGGCCAATTGGGGAAATGGCATAAAAAAAAACCCAAAAGACCCATTTTTTACCTGATAAATTGCTAAAATACAAGCGCGGCTGCTTCGGTGCACATCGCGGCTCTTTATTTACTTGCTGCAGCAATGACATAATCACTGCAGCCAATCCCTGGCCTCGTGTACCATATACCACTGGGGCCAGTGATTGGCTGCAACAATCACGTGCGCATAGGGGCAAGTCATCACTGTGGACGGGATTTATCAGGTGAGTAATAGGTCTTCTATTGTTTTATGGCATTTACTCCCCTTTGCCAGTTTTTTTGCAATTACGGAAAATCCCATAATCTCTTGCAAAAGGGGTAAGGACTTTCCAAGTCAGATGCTCAAAGTAGTCACTAATTGGCGGAGGGTATGCTGCTGGAGCGACTAAGACAGGCATAAGGGGGAAACTCGGGAACAGAACCAGCGGTTGTCACCGGGAGGCCAGTTAAGATGCAACACGCCAGAGGACAAGACGAAGACATAACCAGAGGAAGGGCCAGTGGTCAATACCAGGTGGTCGGACAACCAATACCAGGTGGTCGGACAAACGGAGCAAGATGAAGAAATCAGAGACAAAACTAAGGTCAGGGTCAAGGTCAGGAACAAACACAATAGCTCAGTAGGAAATACCCTGATCCACATGCAGGGATGTTAAGTTTTAAACTTTAAATAGGCAGCCAGGCATGATGTCATCGGAGAGCGCCAGTTGCCACAGCAAACCGACATGTCCGGTGGCTGGAAGCACGGGAACACCATATAAATTTCTTACTATTTTGGAGGAATCGGTATAGTGGCATGTCTCCGCCCATTGTCCTAAAATGAGGAATAAACCCCTTTGTTTTTGGGATTGGATGGAAGTGATAACATAAAGTGAATGATGTATATACATGGCGTAATTTTGCTTCATCTCGGCCAATTATCTAAATTGGCAAGCCGGTCATGTAGATGTTAATGATCGTATCTGCTCAGGAGGTCAATATGAGTAAAGCTCCATATTATAAATGATGGTCAGGGCAGTTCCATTCTTAAATGTAGACCTTTTATGATTATTTTTTTTATATCTAAAGTAAAAGTATGAAAAATAATTTATTGCCCCCCATCTTAACCCATATATAATTAATGTTGCCACAAATGTGACCCAATTCGTAAGGTAGAGGAAAGGTTTGTCAACACGGAAATACATCATTAACGTTACTCTGAAATCTCTCAACCTTTCATAAAATATGAATGAACAAGGAATTAATTCCCCATATAAATCCATTTTGTGGCACTTTAAAAAGTCATTCTGTAAGAAAGCCTCAAATTAAGGTGACCCGAGGGACTCTTTTGTGTTGTAAAACTCCCTCTGCTAATGAAAAGTGTAAAGTCACATAGACACATGTTCGGAATTACAAGTTTGATAAACTTCTTGAGATGCTAATTTACTACCACCATTCTGTTATGCAAATCGAACTAATGAGAAGCTGCCAGCGGTTTACTATATCCAGGGTCAGACAGTTTTTTAAATGTAGGGTGTCATGGACTTTGATGTATTGGCGCCAGTGCCAAAGCTAAAAAAGTGAAAAAAATGCTGCCAGCCAAGGGTTATCTACTTTTGGCCCATAGGACAAACTGAAGAGAGGAGCTTATAGTAGTAATTATGGACTAAGTAAAAATTAGAAAAGCAATTTCTATTTATCCATTTTTTAGGTTGGATTTAAGATGGCGGAGGGGGTAGGATAACATAGGTTTTAAAGTGGACCTGTCACCTCTCCTGACATGTCTTTTTTTTAGTAAATAAATGTAGTCCCCATAAAATAACAATTCTGGAGCATTTTTTTTTTTGTATTTTGTGCCGTACCACTCATATTATTCCTAGAAATGTATGAATAAATTGACAACTGGGTGTTACTATTTGGGGGGGGGGGTGTTCCTGCATAGACTATCGGGGCTCACAGGGTGACAGTAGTGGAGTAGTAACACCCAGTTGTCAACTTATTCATGAATTTCCAAAAGAAAAAACAGAAGAACAGCACGACGCAGAGATGTAAGAAAATACGTTCCAGAATTGTTATTTCATGGAGAATACAAGTATTTACTAAAATATACATTTCAGGAGAGTCGATTTCTTTAAGTACACCCATTGGTCTTATATAGATGTAGTGGAGCTGAATTTGGTATGTAACTGTTTCTTTTTTCACTGTGATGAAAAATAAAATGTTCCCCCTTCCCCCAAGCCAAGATGGCGCTATATGCAAACCAAGTATATGTACAGTTCCTGCTCCTATGTCCCTTGAAGTGAATGTATATGGCTTTCCCATAGATACAGTGTTCATAAAGGGCTGGCCCCCAAGTTCTTGATATGAGTACACAAACAAACAAAAATTATTAAAGTGCATTTTTGCCCAAATTTTGTATTAATTAATTTTACAGCAAATGGTAGCTAATTTTTTTGTGAGTACCAAATTTCATCAGATAGACACTGTAGATACAGTAGATAGATATATATATATATATATATATATATATATATATATATATATAGACACAGACAGATAGATAGAAAGATAGATATGTGAGATAGATATATGAGATAGATAGATAGATAGATAGATAGATAGATAGATAGATAGATAGATAGATAGATAGATAGATGGATGGATGTGTGTGGGGGGAGCCCAATTTGCCTAATCTTCCTAGGGCACCAAAATACCTAGCTCCGGCCATGGATAGATAGATATGAGATAGATAGACCCGGAGATAGATGTATAGATAGAAGATTTTCACGGGGCACAGCATGTGGCACTATCTTCATGTGCCACTGTGTGACTGATATGATTGTATTTAGGGGGCACAGTGTGTGACACAATTCTATTCAGGGGCACAGTCTCTGTGTGTATGTGTGTGGGGGAGCCCAATTTGCCTAATCTTCCTTCTTCACCAAAATACCTTGCTCCGGCCATGAATAGATAGATAGATAGTTAAATAAAAAAATAGATAGATAGATAGATATGAGATAGATAGACAGGTAGACACATATATAGATAAAAGATTTTCAGGGGGCACAGTGTGTTGCACTATCTTTATGGACCACTGTGTTTTCAATATGATTGTATTTAGGGACATACGCCCTCCCTTGTAGATAGTGCCCAACACACCCTCCCCTGTAGATAGGGCCCCACACACACTTCCTTGTATTTACAGCCATTGGGGCTCCCTCTAAGAGTGGAATCCCCAGCCAGGGCATTGCCGGCGCTCTAGATGGAAATTCTTCTCCTGGAGGAGCTACTGACGTCACTGTCCATATATGGACAGTGACGTCACGGGCTCCCTCTAGAAGCAGAATCCCCGGCCAGAGCATCGGCAACACTCTCGCCGGGGATTCCGCTCCTGGAGGACCCATGATGGCAGCGGCAGCGCAAAGCACCCAGTGATCAAGTGAACCCCCCTAGCGCAGTGGGCTCCGGCACTTACCCAGGTTTGCCAGGTGCTGACGCCAACCCTGATTCATGTCACAGTGTGTGTGTGTAAGGGAGCCTAATTTGCCTAATCTGCCTAGGGCACCAAAATACTTTTTCCCTGACAATAGATGGATAGATAGATAGATAGATAGATAGATAGATAGATAGATATGCAGACAGATGTATAGGTAGAAGGTGTTCAGGGGGCACAGTGTGTTGCACTATCTTTATTGCCCATTGTGTTTCTGACATGATTGTATTTATGGGGCACATTGTGTGACACAATTGTATTTGGGGGCACAGTGTGTGGCAGTAGCCCAATTTGCCTAATCTGCCTAGGGAACCAAAATAGCTTGCCTCGGCTATGGATAGATATATTAGATAGATAGGTAGATATGAGATAAAAAGATAGCTAATAGATAATAAACATTGATCTGGATAATCTGTTATCTTTTTCTACCTGTAATGAAAATGTTAAAGATCATGAAGCATATGTTCTACAGCACCGAACTGAAATAAACTGTAATAAACACAGACCAGGAGGAGTCGGAGCAGGGTAGGAACACAGCACTGATGCTTCTTTATCATTTCGGTTTGTTCTTTAATTTTTATTACCAGGCATTATACTATAAGAGTTCTGATGGAAATGTAAAAAAGAGAAGCAATAAACTCAATGAGCCAATAAATAGGTGACAATAATCCGGATGGAAGTTTAGAATATTTAATTAGCTGAAAAATACACAAAGTACTTTATCCGTCATGTAGAACACACAGAAAATTTGGTATTCTGGTATCTCAACCACTTTCTGGATCCTCTATAAAAATGCAACATGAGTCAAATTATCATTGGCTACATAGGGACTCTGCCACTTTATATAGTCAGGCTCAGACTGGCCCATTAGAGAGGAACAAAGGGGGTTCTCCGATGAAATTAGGTTCAAAGTAACACGGCTCAGCCACAACAATGAGTCAATGAGGTCCAGCAGAACACAACCCCAGCTATGATATTGAAATCAGTTGCGATGCGTTGTCATTTTTGGAACATTGTAATGCAGTGATCTCAAGATAATAATCAAGTGACTTTACTCTACTGAAGACAATGCATGATACATGTGCAGACATTATGGAGGGGTGGTGAGTTTTACGGAAATGTAATAAAGTAAAAAAAATGGAGGTGCGGATGTGAATTTTTATTCCCTATGCAGGTATGGACAAACCCAAAAAGATAGACATCCAAGAGCTTACTTCAGAAATGGAGCCGGAAGAACCCCATTCCTACAACCCCAGGACATATGATGACGGGTGAACTATACACAGTTTCAGAATGAAGTAGAAAGGGCCCTTAGGAACATTTACTCTGGTGGGCCAAGTGTAACTCAGTGAGACACTGTATGGTTGACCCATCATAATATGTTCTTGGGTTGTATTAATGAGGTTATTCTTGATTCTCCTGACCCCATTTCTGATGTAAGCTCTATACATGCACTATATGGAGAAAAGTATTGGGACACACCTCTCAAACATTTAATTCAGGTGTTACATTCAGTCCCATTGCCACAGGTGTATATCATCCAGCACTCGCCATACAGTCAGTTCCTGAAATTTCTTCCCTCCTAGATTTTCCACCATCACCTGTGAGTGATATTATTGTAAAGTGGAAGGAACTGCAGCAACTCAGCCACGAAGTGTAGACCACGTAAAGTTCCAGAGCGGGGGTGCCGCGTGCTGAGGGGCAAGTGCAGAAAAGTTGCCAACGCTCTGCTGACTCAATAACTGCAGAGTATAAACCTCCTCTGGTATTAACAACAGCACAAAAACTGTGCCCGGGAGATTCATGGCATGGGGGCCGAGCAGCTGCATGCCAGCCTTACATCACCAAGAACAAGCGTCAGATGGAGGGGTGTAAAGCCGCCACCATTGGACTCTGGAGCAGCAGAAACGTGTTCTGTGGAGTGAAGCTTCTCTATCTGATAGTCCGATGATGAGTCTGGGTTTGGTGAATGCCTGGAGAATGTTACACGCCTGACTGCATTGTGCCTGCTGTAAAGTTTGGTGGAGGCGGGATAATGCTATGAGGTTGATTTTCAGAGCTCGGCCCCTTAGTTCCAGTGATGGGAAATGTTAATACTTCAACAAACAAGACATTTTGGGCAATTGTTGCTTCCAACTTTGGGGTAACAGTTTGGGGTTCGGCCCTTTTCTGTTTCTCATGACTGCTCCTCAGTGCACAAGGTCCATAAAGACGTGGATGGTTGGTTGGTTGGTTGGCTGGCTAGTTGGCTGGTTGGTTGGTTGGTTGGGGGAGTTTAGAGTCCTGACCTCAATCCCATCCAACACCTTTGGGATGAACTAGAACAGAGATTACGTGCCAGGCCCACTCCTCGACCATCAGTGTCTGACCTCACAAATGCTCTTCTGGATAAATAGGCAAAAAGTAACTTGCTTATTATCTTTAGATCATTGCATAAGAATTTTCCAGAAATTACATCTTATAATGATAAAATGTGTTGATAGGGTTTATCTCTCTACGACAACCCTTTTCCGTTTGTTGTATTGGGGCATATGGACACAGGGCTGATGACTCAGATACAGTTGAAACCGAGACATACACCCAGCCGCCTGGTATAGCGGGACACCGTCCGGAATCTTGGATTGTCTCGTTGAACCCGGGACGTTTGGAAGGTACAGGTTTAGACGAGGTCTGTAGTGTGATGTTCCTTTAAATACGCTACTTAAAGTGATGTTATCGGATGCAGCAAAGCCCAAAGTTCTAGGCACCATCCAGGGAAAGTAACCGAGCACAGAGGAACGAGGAAACTGTCAGTAAGAAGAAGGAGCACAGTGCTGATGGAGGGGTGTAGAGAGGTGACTAACAATTATATTGGTGGGAAACCCCTTTAACAGGTTCCCGACCGCTGGCTGTGTTTTTACGGCCAGCGGTCAGGGTCTCTGAAGTCCGCCGTATAGTTACGCTATCGCGTGCACACAGCTCTGTGCCCTGGCTGTTGCTAACAGCCATGGGCACTGGGCAGAGTGTCAGGGGCCCAATCTTTTGGTCCCTGAACATGTGATCGCTGTGACAACCAATCACAGTGATCACATGCATTTCTATGTAAAATATATTTACTACCACGCCTGGCATAACCGTGGACAATACAAATTTTGTCCAAATGGATTACTTCCATTTATTTATTCCCGACGACCTCCTAAATATCATTGTCCACGAAACAAATTTATATGCCGCTCAGTATATAAGGCAGTATATAAGGCAGAAACCTTCATCCACCCATGCCAGAGATTGGACGCCCACCAATTTGCAGGAATTAAAAAAATTTTGGGGGCTTACCCTAAATATGGGTATTGTCAAAAAGCCCTCCATTAGGTCTTACTGGTCAACAAGACCCGCCCAAGCGACCCCAGTATATTCTGCAGTAATGCCCAGGTCTCGTTATGAGACAATAATGAGGTTCCTCCACTTCAACGACAACGCACAGGCCCCCCCACGTACCGATGCAAACCGTGATCGGTTGTTCACAATAAGACCGCTAATAAATTCCCTCAGTAATTTATTCCTGCAACTTTACACCCCTGAGCAGAATGTAAGCGTGGACGAATCCCTCCTCAACTTTCATGGCAGACTTAGCTTCTGCCAATATCTACCTTCCAAAAGGGCAAGATATGGCGTTAAGCTTTACAAATTGTGTGAAAGCGGGTCAGGATATACCACCGCCTTCAGGATTTATGAAGGGCGGGACCGCACAATAAATGTTCCTGGATGCCCCCCTGATCTTTCCACCAGCAGTAAGATCGTGTGGGAGATAATGCAGCCTCTGCTTCACAAGGGGTACCACCTGTACTGTGAGAATTTTTATTCCAGTGTGCCCCTCTTAATGCATTTGCATGCTGCAAGGACTGGGGCATGTGGTACCATGCCCAAAAACCGAACTGGTTTTGCGCAGAAATTAGTGGGGAAGCGCATGGTAAAGGGGGACTCCTGTGCTTATGCATCTGAGGAATTGCTGGCGGTCAAGTTCAGGGATCGCAAAGACGTGTATGTGCTAAGCACGATTCATACCGCAGGAACAGTGGCAGTGAGGGAAAGAGGGGCAACATCGGACAAGCACAAACCAGTGAGCGTGTCCGAATATAACAAGTACATGGGGGGGTGGATTTAAGCGACCAGGTTTTACAGCCCTATTTAGTGAAGCGAAAAACAAAAACCTGGTACAAAAAAGTGGCCATTTATCTGGATTTTTATCTACACATACCTGGATTTCCAGGAGAAAATTATTGAAGGCCTCATTTTTGATGTTCAGGACACCCGAGAATGCCCCCAGTCTGAGGATGTCACGCGACTGACTGAAAGACACTTCATCAGTCGGATTCCCCCAACACCATCTAGAAGCAACCCCCAGAAAAAGTGCCGCGTCTGCAGAAAAACGGGCACTGCAAAGATTCCCGATATTTCTGTCCCTCATGTCCCTCGCAACCAGGCCTGTGCATTCACCCATGTTTTAAAAAATACCCCACTGTTCTGAATTATTAGATTTTAGTTAATTCGTTGAAAATATATTTGCCCTACATTACATTTTTATTTCCCCTGATTTACTCCAAGGGTGAGGGAGGGAATGGGTGGGGGGTGGATGTCATGTTTGCATATTCTCTAAAGTTCATCGGCTGGAGAGCTCCATTTGCATAAACCTGCAATTTTTTATTTTAGAAAACTCCAAAAAATAAATTCCCATTATACCCCTAGATGAATATTTTGGGATTTCTGCTTCAAGAGCAGATATTTTGGAAGTCTTATAGAAACTCTGTTGAGTTTTGTAAAACCAGCTTTGAAAAAAAGCGATTTGTGAAATAAGCTTCTTCTATCGTCCGCCCTCCTACTTCTCTATGTGATAATAAGGCACACATATTTGGTATCCCCGTGCACGGGAGAAGTGGAAGAATGTGAAAGGAGATTAATTTTGTACGTGGTCCATACTATGTGTGAAAAATGCTGGTATAAACTGACGCAATTGCTAAATTCTTGCATTTTTTTCAAATTTTGCCCACTTTAGAGAAAAAAATAAAAATTATATATACTGACAAATGCCACTAAAACAAAGCCCTATCTGACCTTTAAAAAGAGTGTAAAATTCAAAGATGAACTTTATTCACCTGCAGAGTTAGGCTGGATTTACACGAGCGTGTGCAAAAGGCACTTAACAGCTCCATGTGTCAGCCCCGTATGATGCGTGGCTGCGTGATTTTCTCGCAGCCGCCACCATTATGACACTCTGTATGTTTGTAAACAGAAAAGCACGTGGTGCTTTTCTGTTTTCAATCATAGTTTTGACTGCTGTTGCGCGAATTACGCACGTCCCACGGAAGTGCGTCCGTGTGCCGTGCGTGGTTTTCACGCACCCATTGACTTCAATGGGTGCGTGATGCGCAAACAACGCACAAATATAGGACATGTCGTGTGCGTTTCACGCAGCGGACTCACGCTGCATGAAAATCACGGACAGTCTGAACGGCTCCATAGACTAACATAGGTCTGTGCGAGGCGCGTAAAAATCACGCGCGTTGCATGGACGTATTACACGTTCGTCTAAATAAGACCTTATAGTCATCTAAAGATGCGCATAGCAAAATTGTGAAATTTGCTCTGGTCATTTAGCTGTAAAACAGCCGAGTCCTTAACCGGTTAAGACATGGGCACTGTATTGGCCGACCTTGTGAGCCACTTCAATAAGGATAATATACCCTTCGTCATTATAATATAACCTCAGTTTTAAGTTGACCTTTTCCTTCCACTGTTAGAACATGAAGTTTTAACTTTTTTGTCAGGATCTTTTTTTTCACATTAATCCATGAGCCAATTCCAGTACTAAACCACCGGGTATAATTTAGGCCTCCACACTCTGCTATTTCCTATTCGTGATCTAATGGGTTCGGTAATAGTTGTTTTGTGTTGTAAGCACTGAAGTGTTTTTTGGGTTATTAGTGATGCTGCTTGTGAAATCATTTCTGTAGCATTTATTACGCCTACGTCTCGAAAGGTCATTTATGCTGCGTACTCCTCTGATGTGATGGACAAGTCCATGTTCTTCATCTTCAGGAACCATAGGCCGTCCAGACTTCTATTAACGTATTAATGTCACGGCTCTGGGGCATGTAAAACCACTAGGCCACTCCGGCGTGGCAGCTGGCCAAACAAAAGTCAATAAAAGTCTCTAGGAAAGGAGTAACTGGATGGATGATTTGGCAAAGACTCAGCTTGGCAGACACTAGGCGTAGCAGACACGTGGCATAGCAGACCCGTGGGGTAGCAGACACTTCGCACAGATGACATTTTTGCCCCCGATACTAGATAATGCACTGGAACAAATACAATTATTGAGTAAGGGATACAGGAAACGGGAGCACTGGATACAGGAAACAACTAAGGGACCATTTGCAAAGACCAATATGGGCAGATACAACAACATGGGCAGATACAACAGTGATCAGGCAAGAAGAGGAAGGGCAGAGGCTTTTTTAATGTTCAGTGTGTAAAGGGATTGGCTGGGGAACTTTGCACAGGTGCGCGCGCTAGCCCCTTAAGGCTGGGAGTGAGCGCGCGCGTGCACCCTACAGGACACAGAGGGGAGCTGCAGCCACGTGTGTTGGCGTCTCTGGGGAGGGAGAAGCCGGCATGAAGAAAATGTTCTGCGGTCACGGCTGCTGGTAAGTTGAACATGCCGGCAATTAATGACTAGAGTTATTTAATAGGGAAATTTCACCTAATTCGGCAATAGGTTGTGACATCTTCTGTCGCACGGGGAGTGATGCATCAGGAAAAAAATCACCTGGTGGAAGGGCAAAAATCAACTAACAAGCCAATACCTTAGTAGTTATTATTGTAGGGAAACAAACATTAAAAATGTGACCTCGTTGCAGTGTATTAAAACAATGCAGAATCAATTTTTGAGAATTTTAAACTTTTTTTGTAAATAAAGTTAAAAGTGTAATTATCACTTATTTTCTTTTTAAAAAATATTTTCTGATTTATTTAATAAAATACCGTATCTTTATAGAGGATGCAGCTCTAGTTTTCTGACTCCAAAGCCTTCCCTTTGCATAGATTAAATTTTTAAATTCTGTCTGGCTGCAGCCACCACTAGGGGGAGCTCACAGTACACAGAGTTCCCCAGCTCCTATTGAACTTGAAAATAAATGTCTAAGGTGTCACAATCACAGGGTATGTGGACCCACTATGCCGCTCCGCCATAGCGGAGAGGCAGCTGGCCTAGTCACAGTCTTTGCAAGAGTCTAAAGTAGTTTGTAACACAAGGGTACCTGAAATAGTCCTGACAGAGGCCGATGCATCAGCATGGATGGTGGTGGGTGTAGCAGGTTGCGCCAGACGTGGCGGATAACACTGGAAGTGGTAGATGACACTAGACGTGGCAGAAGACAATGGACGTGGAAGACGATACTGGACGTGGCAGAAGACAGCAGGTGCAGTAGGACACGACTCCAACACTAATAAGCTCAGGAACAAGAACACAGCACGGGATACAGGTAGCAGGGCACAGGTAACAACAGGAACGGGAAAACACTAAGGGACATTTGCAAGACTGACATGGGATACACTAACAACGCTCAGGCAAGGAGTTAAGGAGCAAGGCCCTTCTTATAGTCCAGGAAATCATAGGCAGTTGATGATGATGATTTCCTCCCGTGCACGCGCTGGCCCTGCAATCCAAATTTGCTGCAATTTGGTTTGCAAGTCGCACGAGACATGGCTTTTCACAGGCAGCAATGTAAATGGCGTGCAACGGAGACTTTGGTGTGTCAAGTCTTTAGAAGGTACTGAATTATTTATTTTTTGGGGAATTGCATACAAATCACACCAAAGAAAAGTGTGTCATCAAATCGCATACAAACGGCATGCCTTTTTTTGTCACATGACGCTCATGCGATTTGGTGTTGCATGATACATGTCGCTTTGATGCCTAAGGATCAGTTCACACATTGCGTAAATATTGAGAATTTTCCGCAACGGAATTCGCAGCAAATACAGTAGCAGCAAAGTGGATGAGAGAAAAATCAAATCTCCACACGCTGGGTAAATACTGAGCGAAAAAAACACTCAAAAATTGACCTGCGGTGCGGAAATTTATTCCGCAGCATGTCAATTGTATTTGTGTAAACGCTGCTTATTTGTTGCGGGTTTTCCCCATTGAATTCAAAGGGGAGGTAAAACCAGCAACAAATAGCAGTTGTTGAATTTTTTTGCAGCGGGTTCTCAGCGATTCTGACGCAAAAGACCGCAACTCTGCAAAAATAATAAAAATCTCATACTTACCTAGTAGTCTGTGTTCCTCCCTCCAGCGCTGCCTCCTCGGATGACGTTTCATCCCATGTGTCTACTGCAGCCAATCACAGGCTGTAGCGGCGGTCACATGGGATGAAACATCATCCCAGGAGGCCGGCCTGGATGACGTCAGAGGGCCGACCTCCTGGGATGACACTTCATCCCATGTGACCGCCACTGAAGCCAATCACAGGCTGTAGCGGCGGTCACATGGGATGAAATCACAGGCTGCAGTGGCCTCCTGGGATGAAACGTCATCCGAGGAGGCCAACCTGCTAGAAGACCGCCAAAGTGCTGCAGTTTTCCGCAGCGGACATTCCGGGTGAAAAACGGCACCACAGTTTGGTGCGGTTTTTCACCTGGAATTCCCTGCGGCGCACAGGGCGGATACGCTGCGTGCTATTACGCACCGTATCCGCCCCGTGTGAACTCAGCCTTAGCCAAAATGATAAGTGCAGGTCCTACTTCTGGAACCAGCACCTACTGTACATGGTAAACAGGGCTCTCCATCCCGCCTGGCGAGGAGGCCGGCAGCTGCTGCGTCCAGGTGGAGAATTAATGGAAAAGTGACTGCACGGAGTTAGAGAAACATCCCTGTTCTCCTGTGAATATGGTATAAAAGTCTGAGATGGAAATACCTTTCTAATCTATTATTTGCTAGAACCCCTTTAAAGATATCTAAAAATAAGATAGGCACACTCTAATCATCGTATAATTAAAAAGACGGCAACTATTTAATTTGCTTTGCGCTCCTCGTTATTTTTAAAAATCTTTATGACTGTGCGCATACCACCATCATGTACAGGCCAGAGTGGGTTTACCTCGACCACCTTAAATAATTAAACCGACACCAACTTAACTTTTAAACGTGGGTTGACACGAGGGTCGGCCACAGCTTTATTTATTATTTATTATTCCAATATTTTAAAATAAACTGCCCGTCAAAAAATTGGACATGCCCTTAGTTTTTGTTCGGCTTTTTCCGGAAAACAATGTATCGGAGTACGGGCTCAATAGAAAGTCTATGAGCCCATGCTTCGATACATCGGCATTCCCGAAAAAGCTGAACAGAAACGAAGCGGATCAGCACTTCTGCCCCTTCATTTTAGCGATTGGTGGGGGTCTCAGTTTTCGGACCCCCACCAATCAAAATTTCTGACATGTCACTATGCCATCTCAGAAGTTTGTTGAACGTTTAGTTACCCTTTAAGGATTGCTACAATTGTATCCAGTCTAGACAATCCTCTGTGAAAAGAACAGTCTGGACTCCAGGCTGATACAATTTACCTGCACGGATACATTGTAACGAACAACCAGGACAGGAGAGAGGTTTGTACTGCTGATGTGTTTAGAGGGTTGTATAGACTGGATACATTTGTAACAAACCCTCAGCTGTGAGAAGTATTAGCTCTGTAGGGGTTTTCAGCATTTGGATGTTAAAGGGTTTGGACATTCGCAGCAGCCATTAGATTGATGAAGACCTCTTCCAAAGAAAGGGTTACAAGTCCGGCAAAACTGATACACTGTGTTATGCCGAGTGCAGACCCTAGGGGGCAGTGCATGACACAGTGATTCTCTCTTTAGTGTTCTTTGAATTGCTTTGTCATGCTCCGCCCCCTCAGGCCCTTCTCTAGATATAACACAGTATAACAGTTTTGCCTGGTGTGTTCCTTTAAGTATTTATCGTCTTTTCCGTTTTATTGTTGATTGAACTATAAGATAAAATAACAGAAAACATGAAAGGTCATAGAGATTCAAGGGAAACAATTCTAAATGAGTAATTAGAGGGGTAGGAGGATTGAGTGATGTTCCAGTACGTCTCTTAATGGGATACATTGAAGCCGTTTTATAAGTATCTTCATTACGAAATTCATCAAAGAATCAAACCATTAAGTCTAATGCAAAGTATTTGATGAAGAGTAACGAAGGAGACTTGTTTTGACTCAAGGAAAATAATGACTGATCTCTATTAAAAAGGTCAATAGGGGATCTTAATGAAGAATTGCTACATTCATAGAGGAACTGGGGAATTCTCATAGGGGTTTGCTACAATAATTGGGGAAATCTCATAGGAGATCGCTATGATCAGATGGGAACAGGGGAATGCTCATAGGAGATTGCTATGATAAATTTGGGAAGAAGGGAATTCTCATAAGGGATTGCTAAAATAATAGGGGAAATCTTATATGACATTGCTATTATAAAATGTTATGCCTCTGGTGCGCCTCAGACCTGAACGGCTCCTTTGGGTCCGGGACCGGTTGGGGACCCCCTTGATGGACCCTCTGGTTCCTTTCTCCCGATGGGCTAGGACTGGGAGCAATCCAACTGCTGTGCGGTACCGTTGGGGAGGGGTGAAAACTCCTTTCCCACTCTTTTATACAGGCGGTGGGATTGCAGGACCAGGAACGGCGTGTTCAATTGTGCAGTTGGTCAGTGAGCTTGCTCGGCACGACGAACCTCCTGGTGCTGGCATTAGCGAATGTCAGAGGCTGTGGTCGTAGGTCACTATGCTGGGGTTGCATGCTGGCCAGCCTTGGCGGTTGGAGTGGCTACCTCATGCAATTCCAGCATGAATCAGGAGTGGTTGCCATCGACAGGGATAAGTTCCGGAGTTGCGCCAAGCGGCAGCTGCAGAACTCGAAGGGACGAGAACAGTGTCAAGTTTGGTGAATTGTGACAGGACATTCAGAGGCTGGCTGATGGAGTCACAGTATCCATGGTGCTTAGTGAGTCACGTCAAACCCCTTTTTTACTGTCCTCTACTACCTAAGCTGGTCCCTAGTGGGATGGGGTACAGTTGGGATAAGTGGGTAAGGGCCTGGCAAATTTATTAGGTGGGTTTTCGGAGTTAGTCATAGGTTGGGGCACAATTGTGGGGCAGCGCTGGTTTTGCCGGTCACAGCGTGGGGGCTACATGGACAGCTGATGCCCGGGGGCAGTGGGGTAATCATGACGCTTAGGGGTAGGCTGGTGTCTTCATCTGTGCAGACGCTGGCCACAGAAAAGGAACAGGATACTTATCGTAAAGAAGTCGCAACTGCAGGTGAGGTGTACGTCTGTTATAAGGGGTTGGGGGGCATTTAAGTGAGTGAGAAAATCTGGAAGGGGAATTATGTGGCCATTTTTTTTTTTTGCTATTTAGATGCCATAGCGAAGACTAACTGGGTGTATGGGAGGCAAACGTGGCTGCGCTATTTCGAACAGTATCGTTAGTACATGTCGGTTCATCCAGCATTTATTGGGACCATTAGGATATTGGTTTGTGGCTGCGGGTTACTGTTCCAACCAGGGTGGGGCAGTCTTTTCAGGGTGTACCAGGTGCTCTAAATATTTAGGCTATTTGGCAGCAGTACAGAAGGGACTGTGCTTCCTTTACAATGAGGGAACCTGTAAGTTCAGAGTTTCAAGCATGAGTGCTCCTCTTGACGGAGTTATCATGGAGTGAACAGATGCATTAAGAGCAGTTGAGGTAAAGAGGGTGAAGACACTAATCGTAAAGAGAGTGACGCCAGTGAGGGCAGGGTTTCAACAGGGAAAGGGGCGTGGGGGTTGTGAAAGGGCTTTTTTTTTGTCTATTTGAGACATGCGTGGGCAAGGTAATTGATGCTGTACTTATTGCATGAGGCTATTGTATTGCTTTATAATTTTCCTGTTTTGATGTTGTATCGTATTCGACTATGGTATTGATTCTGTCAAAATGACGGAATCCTTACACAACGGTGACAAACTGAAACCATTTGCATCGGATCCATCACCATTGAAATCAATGGTGATGCAAACAGAAACCTATGGTTTCCGATTGTTTCAGTCAGGGTTCCATTCATAGGTTCCCCTGACGGAAAGCTCATACGGAACCCATGAACAGAGTCACAGCGCAGATGTAAACAAAACCTAATCTTGGGATATGTAGAGCCAGTGGTGTGGCTATAGGGGTCGCAATTGCATCCGGGCCCCTAAGCCTGGGGGGCCCATAGGTTGGTCCTGGTTCCAACTGTATCTGCATCCTCATGACGCAGATACAGTTGAACTCACTGTGCCATGAGCCATGAGTGGCTCGGCGCAGACAGGCGCAATGTAGAAACGTCATCACACCTGTTTGCGCAGAGTCACTCATAGCACAGGCCAAAAGAGGAGAAGGATCTCCACCACTCATCGTGGGAACGGGGATAGGTAAGTAATTATTTTATTATTTTTCTATTAGGGGGGCTGATATGATGGCAGCTATAAGAGCATTATACTGTATGTGGGGCATTATACTATAGGGGGACATTATACTGTATGGGGCAGCTATGGGGAGCATTATACTGTGTGGGGGCATTATACTGTATGGGGCAGCTATGAGTGCATTTTACTGTGGGGGCAGCTATGGGGGGCATTATATTGTAGGGGGCATTATTCTGTGTGGAGGGCAGTTATGGGAGGCATTATGCTGTGTGGGGGGGACCTATGGGGAGCATTATATGGTGGGGGCAGCTATGGGGGGCATTATACTGTGTGGGTGGCAGCTATGTGGAGTATTATACTGTGTGGGTGTCACGTACTCTCTGCCTACGGCTCCCTCGGTCTCCAGGACGTCGAGAGTTACTCGCTCGGGTGTCGCCCGGCCTGGCAGACTGAGGCAGTCTGCAGCCAATAGGAGCTCAGGAGCGTCAGGCCAATCAAAGCCTGGCTGATGTTCCTGAGCTCCCGCCCTCTCCTTATTTAGTTCAGCCTGGTTAGTAGGCCTTTGCCTGTAATTAGAGTTACCTAGCCTGGTGCTTTCCCTTGTTCCAGACTTCCCTGAGCCACTTGCATTTTGACTCCCTTGTGATCTGACCTCGGCTGGACTTCTTAATTTTTTTTTTTTTGCTCTCTCCCGGTTTGACCCTGCCTGGCTGACTCCGCCTTTTGCGCCTGGATTTGCAAAGGCACTTATGATGGCCAACAGTTCTTTATTTCCCACGTCATAGTTCCTTTCTGGGGCAGTCATTGGACGAAGAAAGCACATGGGTGTAATAATATTTTTTCTCCCACATTCTGCGACAATATTGCTCCCACAGCAGAATCTGAGGCATCTGCTTCAATGATAAAAGGGAGCCTTGGATCAGGATAAATCAAGATGGGGGCTGTTGTAAATCTCATCTTCAATGCAGAAAAAGCCTTCTCAGCTTCTGGGGACCAAATAAAGGATGATCCCTTCTTAGTTAATTGAGTGATTGGAGAAGCAATCTTGGAAAAGTCTTTAATGAAGCGTCTATAGAAGTTGGCAAATCCTATGAACCTCTGAACCTCCTTAACGTTTCTAGGAATTGGCCATTCTATTACAGCCTGAAGCTTGCTGGGATCCATTTGTAAACCTTGAGGTGAAATTATATAGCCTAGTAACAGAACGTGTGTCTGATGGAATTCACACTTTTCCAATTGAATGCATAGTTGATGTTTCTGAAGATGCTCTAGCACAGTTCGAACCTGATCTTGATGCTCTTCTAGGGAATTTGAGAAAATTAATATGTCGTCAAGATAAATGACAACAAATTGGTCCAGTAAAGCCCTAAAAATGTAATTAATGAAATGTTGGAACGTTGCAGGGTCATTGCAAAGTCCGAAAGGCATTACCAAATATTCATAGTGTCCATATCTGGTTTGAAAAGCAGTCTTCCATTCATCACCTGGTCGTATTCGGATTAAATTGTGTGCACCTCGTAAGTCTAATTTAGTGAAGATCTTAGCCGAGGAAAGCCTCTACAGCAATTCAGAGATATGTGGGAGAGGATAGCGGTTCTTGATTGTGATTTTATTCAATTCTCTGTAATCAATGCAAGGTCTTAAGGAACCGTCTTTTTTCTTCACAAAGAAGATAGGTGCCCCTGCTGGAGATGTAGAAGCACAAATAAAACCCTTTGCTGAGTTTTCTTCTAAGTACTCCTTAAGAACCTTTAATTCAGGTTCGGCTAATGTGTATGTACATCCAAAGGGTATGGCTACTCCAGGCATAACTAGGAAAGACTGGGCCCCATAGCAAACTTTTAACTGGGGCCCCCCCTCCCCTGGGTGTCACACAACCCCCCCCTTGTAGATAGTGCCTTTTTTACAGCCCCCCCTGTAGATAACGCCATACAGCCCCCCCTGTAGATAACGCCATACAGCCCCCTCGGTAGAGGACGCCATGCAGAGTCCCCCCCTGTAGGTAACTCCATCCAGAGTCCCCCCTGTAGGTAACGCCATCCAGAGTCCCCCCTGTAGGTAACGCCATACAGAGTCCCCCCTGTAGGTAACGCCATGCAGAGTCCCCCCCTGTAGGTAACGCCATGCAGAGACCCCCTGTAGGTAACGCCATACAGAGTCCCCCCCTGTAGGTAACGACATACAGAGTCCCCCCCTGTAGGTAACGCCATACAGAGTCCCCCCCCCCCTGTAGGTAACGCCATACAGCGTCCCCCCCTGTAGGTAATGCCATACAGAGTTCCCCCCTGTAGGTAACGCCATGCAGATTCCCCCCTGTAGGTAACGCCATGCACAGTCCCCCCCCTGTAGGTAACGCCATGCAGAGTCCCCCCCTGTGGGTAACGACATACAGAGTCCCCCCCTGTAGGTAACGCCATACAGAGTCCCCCCCCCTGTAGGTAACGCCATACAGCGTCCCCCTGTAGGTAATGCCATACAGAGTTCCCCCCTGTAGGTAACGCCATGCAGATTCCCCCCTGTAGGTAACGCCATGCAGAGTCCCCCCCCTGTAGGTAACGCCATGCAGAGTCCCCCCCTGTAGATAACGCCAATCAGAGTCCCCCCCTGTAGGTAACGCCATACAGAGTCCCCCCCTGTAGGTAACGACATACAGAGTCCCCCCCTGTAGGTAACGCCATACAGAGTCCCCCCCCTGTAGGTAACGCCATACAGCGTCCCCCCCTGTAGGTAACGCCATGCAGAGTCCCCCCCCTGTAGGTAACGCCATGCAGAGTCCCCCCCTGTAGATAACGCCAATCAGAGTCCCCCCCTGTAGGTAACGCCATGCAGAGTCCCCCCCCTGTAGGTAACGCCATGCAGAGTCCCCCCCCTGTAGGTAACGCCATGCAGAGAGCCCCCCCCTGTAGGTAACGCCATGCAGAGCCCCCCCCCTGTAGGTAACGCCATGCAGAGTCCCCCCCTGTAGGTAACGCCATGCAGAGTCCCCCCCTGTAGGTAACGCCATGCAGAGTCCCCCCCCCTGTAGGTGACGCCATGCAGAGTCCCCCCCCTGTAGGTAACGACATGCAGAGTCCCCCCTGTAGGTAACGCCATGCATCCCCTATCCACAGGATAGGGGATACATGTGTGATCGCTGGCAGCGATAGGGAGAATGGGGGACCGAATGTCCCCTGAAGTTCTCCATGACTAACCTCTGACTTCCGGCGTCTGCGCAGCTCAATAAAAATGAAAGGAGCGCTGGTCACGCATGCGCACAAGCGCGACCGGCGCTCCATTAATTTCTACGGAGCTGCCGACACACACCCCGAAAGTCCGAGGTTTGTGATGGAGAACTTCAGGGGACTTTCGGTCCCCCGTTCTCCTTATCGCTGCCAGCGATCACACATGTATCCCCTGTCCTGTGGAGATCCTGTGGATAGAGGATACATGTCTTTTGTTTAATGGCAGAGCGGGGAGATACCTCCCTGCTCTGCCGTAGTGTTAGTGGCGTCGCGCTGTAGCAGCCATAGCGGCTGCTAACGGAGCCTCCGGCCATGGTGGGGGCCCGTGCCGGCGGGTGACACGGGCCCCCTCATGCCGCAGGCCCCGTAGCAGTCGCTACGGCTGCTACAGCGGTAGTTACGCCACTGACTCCAGGTAATAAATCCACTGGGCAATCATATGGCCGGTGAGGTGGTAATTGTTCAGCATTTTTTTTATCACAGACGTCAGAGAATTCTTTATATTGAGGAGGTAATTGTTCTGCCACTTTAGATCAGAGGCTATTGGTAGTATTAATTTTCATGAAAGAGGATACAGAATCGTCCTGAGCAGCAGCAATCTCCTGGGGAAAAGAAATGGTCTTTGATTTCCAGTTGATAGATGGGTTTTGTGTCGTCAACCAAGGAATCCCCAAAATAACAGGAAACTGAGGGGATGAGATAAGCAAGAAGTTAAGAGCCTCGCAGTGATTTTGTTCAATTACTATGTTCAACTGTTCAGTTTCATGAGTAACCGGACCTGAGCTCAAAGGTGAACCATCTACGGTTTCCATCAATACTGGTGTTGGCTTTTCTCTGAATTTTATTTGATTGTTCTGAGCAAACGTAATGTCCATAAAATTGCCATTCACCCCAGAATACACCTTCGCGGAAGTGGAAATCCAACGAGACCCAACTTGGAATCAAATTGGAATGGAGATGTGCGAACTATTGTTTTCTTTGTTCTCAGTTGCTGCTAATGGGGACAGACGAGGGAATACTGCGTATACATGGTGAGACGTACTGGAAATGATAGACTCCTGGTCATAAAGGTCAGCGTCTGCCAATGTAGCTACTGTTTTTTGAGGTCTTTTGAGACAGTTTGATACATAATATCTAGGTTTGCCACAATACAGACACAAGTTCTCCTGGCGCCGTTGCTCTCTTCTTTCATCAAGACTCTGTTTGTGAACTGCATCTACTTGCATAGATTCAGTCTCCAGTTCATTAGTTGATTTAACCCCAGAGTTCCCTGAATAATTTGAGATCATGGGTTCACGATAACTGGGATAATTCTAAGTGGAAGCCTTCTTTTCTCGTCTTCTCTCAATCAGTCGAGCATCAATACGAAGACAATGGTTAATAAAAGGTTCAAGTTCTGTGGGAGTCTCGGCTCGGTCCAATTCATCTTTGATTGGGTCAGAAAAGCCCATATGATAGACAAATAGTTGTGCTTCAGAATTCCATGTGGTGCCAAGAACCCATCTTCGAAAATCTGCTATTGAGCGTCTCCCCTGACGTAGCCTCAATAATGTATTTTCGCCAGTATCTCTCCGATTTGGATCATCAAAAGTTTGTCTCATTGCTGTGAGGAAGTCATCAAGTTTCTCCAGTATTGGACTACTAGATTCAATATAAGGAGAGGCCCATGCCAAAGCTGCGTCTTTGAGAAGCAAAAGGATACACCGTACCTTTAATCTTTCAGATCTGAAATGAGACTTATAGAATTCAAAATGCATTCGACATTGACTAATGAATCCACAAAACTTTTGGGGATCTCCTCCGAAACGGGCTGGAGGAAGAGGGAGAGTACCCGGTGAAGCTGAAGATTGTGGAAATGATCGATTCTCCAAATCGGAAATGCCCCTTTCTTGCTGGGATAATTTAGTTATAAATTCCTGAAAACCATTATGTGCATCACGGATCTTTTGCGAACAGACTTCCTGAGTCACATGTACCCCAAGGGCAGCAAAAGTATTCTTCAGGGATATTAATTCACTCTGGCATTCAATTAATATAGTGCTTAAACCTGCTACACGTCGCTTAACAGGTATGTCTTCGTCAGGATCCATTTTGTGGGCTTGAGTATTCTGTCACGATACTGGTGTATTAAGATGGGTCCTTTTAGCTGAAGAGCAACTATACAGATATCGCAGGTCGTCAGATGAATCCGGGTCGGTACAAAAGCAGGTACATGTTCCAACAGGAGCAAGTGCAAGGCAGTAGGAGCAGAGCAAACAGATACTCAAGCAAAGGCTATATTCAAGAAGTTATAGGCCCAAACAGGAAACAGGAACCAAGATGGATTCTTCCGAAGTAAAATTGGCCATCTTAGAAAAGGGCAAGTTCAGTGGGTTATAGTGGCCTCTTGTGGCTGGAGGTGGTAATGGCTGATGATATTCCTAACACTATGTGGTCTCATGTGAGACCTGCGCCAGGTCTAAAACTCCCAGGTCCCAACCTGCACGCTTGCTGTGTCCTTTGCCGGTGCCCCAAGGCCCCTGGACCCATCTAGCCATGGATTTTATCACTGATCTCCCTTCGTCCCAGGGCAGGTCGGTGATCTGGATAGTGGTAGTCTGGTTTAGTAAAATGGCCCACTTCATTCCCCTGAAGAAATTGCCCAATGCTAAAGAGCTAGTTAACCTCTTTATTAAACATATTTTACATTTGCACGGAGTACCTGTTAACATTGTCTCTGACAGGGGGGTCCAATTTGTATCGTTGTTTTGGAGGGCGCTCTGCAAGCAGTTAGGACTAGACTTGTCCTTTTCATCGGCCTTCATCCAGAAACTAATGGCCAGACTGAGAGGACCAATCAGTCTCTGGAACAGTATCTCAGATGTTTTGTGGCTGACGCTTAGGATAAATGGTCCAGGTTTTTGGCGCTTGCAGAATTTGCCCTCAATAATCACATCAGCACATCATCAGGAGTTTCTCCATTCTTTGCTAATTATGGTTTTAATCCCGGGTTTTCTTCATTTTCCCCATGTGTATCAGATAACCCTGAAGTAGAGCTTCTCACTGGGAAATTGAGAGTCATCTGGGACAAGGTCCAGAATAATCTCAGGGCAGCCCAGGACCGCCAGCGGCTTCAAGCCAATAAAAGGAGTTCAGCTAATCCTGATTTCTTGGTGGGAGATCGGGTTTGGTTATCGTCCAAGAACCCCCGCCTGAGGGTACCCTCCAGAAAGTCTGCCCCCAGGTACATCGGTCCTTATGGGGTCATGGAGAGGATCAACCCGGTCTCCTTTCGCTTAAAATTGCCCCCCTCCCGCATCCATGATGTGTTTCATTTCTCCCTTCTGAAGAGATTTGTTTGCCCCATCCTTCCCATAGGGAAACCCCCCGTCCCAGTATTGACACCCGAGGGACAGGAGTTCGAGGTGGACATGTTGCTGGACAGTAGAAAGGTTCAGGGGTCTATTCAGTACCTGGTTCATTGGAAAGGATATGGTCCAGAGGAGAGGATTTGGGACCCAGTTCGAGATATCCACGCTTGGACCCTTATTAAAAATGTTCATAAAAAATTTCAGAATAAACCTGGTTCGGGGGTGGAGGGTCCAGTGGCCCCTCGTAAAAAGGGGGGGTACTGTCACATACTCTCTGCCTACAGCTCCCTCGGTCTCCAGGACGTCGAGAGTTACTCGCTCGGGCATCGCCCGGCCTGGCAGACTGAGGCAGCCTGCAGTCAATAGGAGCTCAGGAGCGTCAGGCCAATCAAAGCCTGGCTAATGTTCCTGAGCTCCCGCCCTCTCCTTATTTAGTTCAGCCTGGGGTAGTAGGCCTTTGACTGTAATTAGAGTTACCTAGCCTGGTGCTTTCCCTTGTTCCAGACTTCCCTGAGCGACTTGCATTTTGACTCCTTTGTGACCTGACCCCTGCTGGACTCCTGACTTTTCTTTGCCTTCTGACTTTTGTCTTTTCTGCACTCTCCCGGTTTGACCCTGCCTGCCTGACTCCGCCTTTTCCGCCCTGGACTTGTCCGTGGCACAATTGCACTGCCTCTCACTCCGTGTACTTCCCAAGTTACCCTTTGTTATTTCGTACTGACTCTGTCTTATCCGTTTGTCAGTTTCACGTGTACTATTATAGGGAACGCTGCCTAGTTGTGTGCCGTCATTTAGGTCGGGTCGTACAAGTAGGTAGGGACAGAGGTTTGGGAAGAACAGGGACCTCACTGTTTACTGTGTATTTGTTTGTGACAGTGGGGCAGCTATAGGGAGCATTATACTGTGTTGAGGCATTATACGAGGGGGATTATATGAGGGGGATTATACTGTGTGCGGGCATTATACTGTGGAGGCAGCTATGAGAGACATTATACTGTGTGGGGGCAGCTATGGGTAGCATTATACTGTGTGTGGGCAGCTGTGGGGGCATTATACTGTGTGTGGGCAGCTATGGGGAGCATTATACTGTGTGGGGGCTGTAACGTCTATGGCCACGGTCCGTCGTTTGGTCGTTAACCTCGACGGCCATGGCCATGGACAGCTTACCTCATTGCAGCGTCGTCCCCCTGTCAGGCGCCAGTACTCACTTCTGGATTCTGAGTGTCTCCGGCGGGCGCACGGGCCCGCGCGTGCACGGCCTTAAAGGGCCAGTGCGCGCATTTTTGCAGTAACTCTGCAATCTGGCCCAGGATGCCCTGGGCTATAAAAAGGGCTCTGCCCCCTTGCTCTTTGTCAGAGCGTTGTTCGTTACCCATTGTTTGTCGTGCTTATGGTCTCCCAGTGTCTTCCAGCTTCCCAGTGTACCTTGCTTCTGTATCCTGTATCCTGTTTCCGTGCTACCTAGTGCTATTGCCGTGCTGTGCTATTTGCCATGCTGTGCTACAGCCTACGCTGATCTGCTACGCCTCACCTGACGACTTCCCGCCGCCTGATCCTGGACGTGCCTGCCTCGCTACTGCCTACGCTGAACTAATTGAACTGTATACTTACCTGTTTGGCCAGCTGCCATCCCGCTACGCGGTACGGCCCAGTGGGTCCACACCCCGCATCATGACAGTACGCTCTGGCCATGGACCCCGCTGGTCAATTCAAGGGCTTGGCACCCTCCCAAGCCATGCAGGCGGATCTGCTGGATCTCCAAGCTAGGCAGGATCAGCTCCTCGTGGCAGTGGACTCTATGGCGCAGCAGCTAGGGACGCTAGTTGCTTCTCTTCCTGCTTCTATGCAAGTTCTTCAAGCCGACCCTCCTGTTACTCCTCCTGGCAGTTCCTGTACGGATCCTCGGTTCTCGCTGCCATTGCCCTCTCGGTTCGATGGAGACGCCAGTGCTTGTCGGGGGTTTCTGAACCAATGCCACATTCATTTTACCCTTCACTCTCGAGCATTTCCGTCAGATGGAGCCAAGGTCGCATTCATCATCTCCCTCCTGACTGGCAAAGCCCTGGCATGGGCTAATCCTATCTGGGAACGTCAGGGACCCGAGACCCGAGATTTCCAGGAGTTCGTGCGAATATTCCGAACTGTTTTTGAGGAGCCTGGGTGAATCTCATCGGCAGCCACTGCCATCTTCAACCTTCGCCAAGAGCACACTTCCGTGGGCGAGTATACGATCCAGTTCCGGACTCTGGCAGGAGAGCTATCCTGGAACAATGAGGCCTTCGTGGCATCCTATTGGCATGGCCTGTCGTCCAAGATCAAGGATGAATTGGCTGCTCGAGACCTGCCTTCTGCCTTGGATGACTTGATTCTGCTTGCCACTCGGGTAGACATAAGGCTGAGGGAAAGATCTCATGAGGTTCGTCAGGAGCGTCGGCGTCCTAGACTGGCGCCCAACTTTGAGCAACGCCTCTTGCCTGCTTCTATTGCTTTGCCCGAGGTCCTGATGCAAGTAGACCGACTAAAATTATCGGTCCAGGACTTTGCTTATATTGCGGCCTCGCTGGCCATGTCGTGCATCTGTGCCCTCACAAGCCAAAGAACCCCAGCGCCTAGGTTTGGTTGAAGAGACAACCCCTTGCGTCAACACATTGAATCAAGAACTTTTTTCCAAACTATTCATTCCTGTAACCATCATTGCTGGCGAGAGGTCCCATCTGGTCTCCGCATATCTGGACTCCGGCTCTGCAGCCAACTTCGTCTGCCAGGATCTTGTGGATCTCCTACAGTTGCCTACTATCCCGATTGAAAGGCCGCTGATCGTTGCCTCGGTGGATGGACTGCCGTTGCCGGACCCAGTTGTGTCCGTAACCAAGCCTTTGAGACTCCAAGTGGGAGCCCTTCATGCTGAATTCATCTCCCTGTTCGTCCTGTCCAAGGCCGTCAACCCCGTGCTGTTGGGTTTGCCTGGGCTTCGTCTGCACGCCCCCGTCCTGGATTGGAACTCTGGAGAGGTCCTCCAGTGGGGCCCGAAGTGTCTTGACCGCTGTCTGGGTCATATCCAGTCGCCACAGCCTGCTCCTCTTCAGTCTTTGACAGGTTTGCTTCCCTGTTACTCCATGTTTGGCGATGTCTTCAATAAAAAGGAGGCCGAGACCCTGCCGCTACACCGGGCATATGACTGTCCGATCAACCTAGGTTCCGGAATCGTCTCCTCCTCGTGGTAGCGTGTACCCTCTCTCCCTGCCAGAGACCCAGTCCATGTCGGCCTACATTAAGGAGAATCTGGAGAGGGGTTTCATTCGTAAATCCTCATCCCCAGCCGGAGGTGGGTTCTTCTTTGTTAAAAAGAAAGATGGATCGTTACGACCCTGCATTGACTACCGAGGCCTAAACCAGATCACGGTGAAGAACAGGTACCCTCTGCCTTTGATTTCTGAACTGTTTGATCACATACGGGGCAAAACATTTTTCTAAACTGGACCTGCGGGGGGCCTATAATCGGATTCGGATTAGTCGAGGTGACGAATGGAAGACTGCCTTTAATACTCGTGATGGGCACTACGAATACTTAGTTATGCCCTTCGGCCTGTGTAACGCCCCCGTAGTATTTCAAGAATTTGTCAATGACCTTTTTCGTGACTTCCTTTATGTTTGTGTTGTGGTGTATCTCGATGACATTTTGATTTTTTCCCCAGACCCAGTAACTCATCAAAGTCATGTCCGCCAGGTGTTGCTCCGTCTAAGAGAGAATCGCTTTTACGCCAAGTTGGAGAAGTGTGTTTTTGAGAAGAAGTCTCTATCCTTCCTGGGCTATATTATCTCAGATCAGGGCCTCAAGATGGACCCCCCAGAAGGTAAAGGCTGTCCTGGAGTTGCCACGCCCCAAGGCTTAAGGGCCATACAACGCTTCCTAGGATTCGCCCACTTCTACCGACTCTTCATCCCCAACTTCTCATCTTTGACTGCTCCTATCTCCACCCTCACTAAGAAAGGTATGAATGCCAAGATCTGGACCCCGGAGGCTGAAGCCACATTTGAATCCTTAAAGAAAGCCTCCACGTCTGCCTCCATTCTGCACCATCCGGATGTATCCCTACAGTTTTCGTTAGATGTGGACGCTTCCTCTGTTGGTGCTGGTGCACTGTTGTTCCAGAGAGGATCGAAAGGCAAGGCTGTGGTATGTGGCTACTATTCCAAGCTGTTTTCTTCCGCAGAGTGCAACTACTCGATTGGGGATCGGGAGTTACTGGCCATCAAGCTGGCTCTGCAGGAGTGGAGACATCTACTGGAAGGCGCGGTTCATCCTATACTGATCTTCACGGATCACAAGAATTTGACCTACCTACAGACGGCCCAGCGGTTGAATCCTCGTCAAGCCAGGTTGTCGTTGTTCTTTGCTCGGTTCCGGTTCGAACTCCACTACCGTCCCGCCGACAAGAATATAAGGGCCGATGCCTTGTCTAGATCTTTTGAAACCGAAGACGCCATGGAATCTCCACAGAATATTATTGACCCATCCTGCATCTTCTTTGTGAATCCCCTGCAAGTTAGAGACATTCCTCCGGGTAGGACTTTTGTACGTCTGGCTGACCAAGGAAGAATTCTTCACTGGGGCCAAAGTTCTAAGCTGGCAGGTCACGCGGGTGCTCGTAAGACCCAAGATCTAATCACCCGTCAGTTCTGGTGGCCCACGCTACCCAAAGATGTTATGGACTTTGTCTCCTCTTGCACAGTATGTGCAGCAAATAAAGTTGCTCACTCCAGACCTGCTGGTCTGCTCCAACCACTGCCTGTGCCCATTGCCCCGTGGCAACATGTCGCTATGGACTTTGTCACAGATCTTCCTTCTTCAGCGAATTGCAGTGTGATCTGGGTAGTGGTGGATCGATTTTCCAAAATTGCTCACTTCATTCCATTGACCGCTCTGCCATCTGCTACGCGATTGGCTGACTTCTTCATACAGCACATCTTCCGTCTGCATGGCTTGCCCCTGCATATTGCCTCGGACCGAGGTGTCCAGTTCACCTCAAAGTTTTGGAGAGCACTCTGCGGCCTCCTCGGTGTAAAATTGGACTTCTCTTCGGCCTATCATCCCCAGTCCAATGGGCAAGTCGAGAGAGTTAACCAGATTATGGAGAACTATCTACGTCACTTTGTTTCCAGGCGCCATGATGATTGGGTGCAGTTCCTCCCTTGGGCAGAGTTCTCCTATAACAACCACACCAGTGAGTCGACCACCTCCAGTCCGTTCTTCATCGTCTACGGCCAACATCCTCGAATGCCTCTTCCTGTTTCTACAATGTCCCAGGTGCCTGCAGCCGATTCTACCTTCAGGGACTTTCTACAGATATAGCAACAGACCCGATCTTCTATCCTGTTGGCAGTGGACCGCATGAAGAGAAAGGTAGATACAAGAAGACGGGTGCCTCTCCAGTTCCTTCCAGGGACTAAAGTCTGGCTGTCTTCTAGGAATATCAGGCTGAAGGTGCTGTCGTGCAAATTTTCTCCTAGGTTCCTTGGTCCCTTCGAAATCCTGCTACA
Organism: Rhinoderma darwinii; assembly: GCF_050947455.1. Lineage (NCBI taxonomy): Eukaryota > Metazoa > Chordata > Amphibia > Anura > Rhinodermatidae > Rhinoderma > Rhinoderma darwinii. Next base: position 14,689,606 of record NC_134687.1, on the reverse strand, counting down.
GATCAACCCGGTATCCTACAAGCTGCGGCTCCCCCCTACCCTCAGGATTCCTAACTCCTTTCACGTCTCCCTGCTGAAACCCGTGGTCCTGAACCGCTACTCCAGGACTCCTAGCTCCACAGTGGCCCCTGGCGGCTCATCGGGGACTTTCGAAGTAAAGGAGTTTCTGGCTACCAAGAAGGTGGGAGTAAGGACATTTTATTAAGTGGACTGGAGGGGGTTCGGTCCAGAAGAGAGGTCTTGGGAGCCAGAGGAGAACATCGATGCTGCTGTCCTCGTGAGGAAGTTTCTCTCCCGCTCTGGTCCCAAGAAGAGGGGGCGTAAGAGGGGTGATACTGTAACCTCGACGGCCGTGGCCATGGACAGCTTACCTCATTGCAGCGTCATCCCCCTGTCTGGCGCCGGCACTCACTTCCAGATTCTGAGTGTCTCCGGCGGGCGCGCGCGCCCGTGCGTGCATGGCCTTCAAGCGCTACACTATACTCCCATGTTACTGCAGAGGCTCTGCTCCTACCCTGACAATCTGAGAAGAAGTCTCCTCCACTATACTGCCATGTTACTGCAGAGGCTCTGCTCCTACCCTGACAATCTGAGAAGTAGTCTCATCCACTATACTGCCATGTTACTGCAGAGGATCTGCTCCTACCCTGACAAGCTGAGAAGAAGTCTCCTCCACTATACTGCCATGTTACTGCAGAGGCTCTGCTCCTACCCTGACAAGCTCAGAAGATGGAGTCTCCTCCGCTATACTGCCATGTTACTGCAGAGTTTCTGCTCCTTCCCTGACAAGCAGGAAGAAGTTTTCTCCACTATACTCCCATGTTACTGCAGAGGCTCTGCTCCTACCCTGACAATCTGAGAAGAAGTCTCCTCCACTATACTGCCCTGTTACTGCAGAGGCTCAGCTCCTACCCTGACAATCTGAGAAGTCTCATCCACTATACTGCCATGTTACTGTAGAGGATCTGCTCCTTAAATGACAATCTGAGAAGAAGTCTCCTCCACTATACTGCCATGTTACTGTAGAGGCTCTACTGCTTCCCTGATAAGCAGGACAGAAGGCTTTTACTATTTGCTGCTCTGCAGTGAACAGAGGATCATAATCCAGAGATCCAGCTGTGGGGAAAGTGATTGAGCATGCGTGTCCTCCAGTACTCAACTCTTTAACCATTTGCCTGCCACTAAACGACTATTTACGTTACAGCGGTAGGCAGTTAACTGTGAGCCACCGTTTTAAAACAGTGACTGTATTAACTATCATGTGGTGCTGAGTGGCGCTGCAGAAGCCTGTTACTGTTCTGTTATTATACAGCAGCCGTCCTGGAGTACTGCTACCTTGTTAACCCCCTTGATGACACGGTATCACGAAGGTTGCGTGGACCCACTGGGCCGTACCACCTTAACGGCATGGCAGCTATCCAACAGGACACAGGTCAAAGCCTATAGTTCGTATAGGTGTACCTGTGGTAGCTTCAGTAGCAAGACAGGCTCGGATGGGACTAGGTGGCAGGCAGGCACCAGGCGTGGTGAAGCAGGACAGGCGAGGTACACAACACAGCGACCACGGACGTTACACACGGTCAATAGCAACCGCTGCATCTAGGGGGTTAGATAGAGGGAGGGGGCTGCCTCTCACCCCATCGGCACCCTGCAACGCGATCAAGAGGTGCAAATGGGTTCTTTAGGCTGCCGTGGAATAACAAAGGCCTTCAGGCCTGCCATAGCTATATGCCTATTATGCCGCACCAAAGACTCCTCCACTCCATGTGCAGATAGGGGGCTATCCCAAAATGAGAGCAAAAGATATAGGAACCAGCCTGCAGGCCATGTTGGTCTGCTCTCCAAGAAGAGATGAACAGTTCTGGAGACTTTGCTCTGGATCATCTATTTGACAATAACAAATTCTGCTTTACTATATCTATATTCAAAAGCTGAATATGGGATGGGGGAAAAAAAAAAATCACCTTTTTCATATAGAAGACTATGGTGTGTGTAAAATAAAGGGAGACTATAGTTTAATTGATATAATGACCATAGCTTATTCCCACTATTATTATCAGATCTGCAGATAACATCAAAGTCTTCATCATATCATCGAATCATGCAATTATTGTCCAGGTGGAGGTGAAGATTTATTTTAATATTAGAACCTTAGAACAAAAAAATTCTTTCCTAATTTAATGCAATTTTGTGTTTTTAAAAAATATATATATATAAAGAATCCAGAATAAATAAAAAAAATCAAGTATTTATAAACTATTAATGTTTATTTGGTGGGGGTTCAATAACCTAGATCCTCACCGATCATCAGAGCGGAACGAAGGGGTTGCTCCAGGTGGATCACTCTATACCTTTCAATATTTAACCAGGCAGTTCGGCTCATTTAGATACATGCGGCCCAGTTCAGCCTAGGGCCCTTTTGTTCAGATGATCAACCCCCACCTATAAAATAATGATGTCTTAAAAAATGTTGTAGCTTCAACTTTGGATATAATTTTGTTGTTAGGTCCAAAATTCAGTGCTGATAAAATTCAAATGATATCTTTATTTCCCATAGTACCTGTAGCCGCCATTAGGGGGAGCTCAGGAGCTTAATGCGTACAGATTTATACAGATATTGAACTTAATAGTAAATACTTCCTCAGTAAACGCCTAGTCTCCCCTTAGTAGTGGCTGCTACTCAACCATCCTTTATTAATGGGATTGTCCCATGAAATGGGGATCCAATTGTTGGGAGACATGCATGCACTGTGTTACATTTAAAATAATGCCATACTGTACTTATATTATTCTACTTGGCAACATTTTATCTATTATTTCTTTAGATATTGTTAACACCACACAAAATATATAGAAGGATCATGGGTAAATCCTCTGATGACTTATAAGATTTGCTGTGGCTGAAACAAAGTGACGAGCACAATGAACAGCCAACATCCCATCCGTTTATATATATATATATATATATATATATATATATATATATATATATATATATATATATAATTTACATGATATAATTATTGTTTGTATTTAATAAAAATTTGTCACATGAAATTTCCTCCCCTTATTTCTAAACCGAGGTGTGGCAGGGGTGCACCTTGGGGGTTTTGCTAGTGCACTTTGGGGGTTTTGCTGGAAATCCCCGTCTGAGCCGTTTAAAAAAAAAAAATACCGTAAATATATACGGTTACAGTCTAAAATTCTTTCTGCCACCACTAGGTCTGGCAGTGCAAATGGATTTATTATTGCGTTCCATGAGTGCTAAAAAAAAAATCCCTATGCAGTGAGCTCCCCCTAGTGGCAGTAGCAACATTTATACTTTTACACTTTGAATGTGTGAAAGGAACAAAGAGAATTGAAACTTTGACCTTTATGAGAATTCGGGACCAAATTCTAAATAAAATTATATTATAGGTACACTTTCCTGCCTGAAACCAACCCCTGCACCATCCTAAGCAATATAATAATATTTAAAAAGAATATATAATTATAATAAATGGTTAAGTGTTAACCACTAAAGCACCATAGACCTCCAGAAATTTTAGCTATTAAACCATAACCACCATAGATATGGTATATTTAATATTAACCCCTTCTTCACCATAGAACACCTGAGATATTTGGTACAGCGTTAACTGCCAAACCACTTCCTACCACCAGGAGTATGATGGAAACACTATCACTAACCTCAAAACAACCCCATGTACAAATGGATCATGTCATTTATGTATGATCTAGGTAATTTTGCTATCACCATTGTGGACATCAATACACATGGAAACCCCCTTTAAAAATCCTGCATTTTTTCCCTGGGTGGGGCTAAGGAGAAGTGGTTTAGCAGGTCTTCTCTCGTAACATAGAACATAGAACAGTGGGGGAGAGCTCCTGCTACAGCAGGCTGCCTTACAGTGATAGGGATCTGATATCAGGTTCAAGGGGAAAAAGGCAAATTTATTCTTCCTAATACAAATATAGAAGGATTTTTTTTGACCACATGGGGCAGAAAAGATCAAAGAAGCTGAAGTTTTTATGATTAATGTTATTAGAATTTTAAATTTTTTTTGTGTGTTTCTAAGACAAAATGATTGATTTTTGTTCTTTTTTTTTTTTAATTAGACCATGTTCATTTTTTATTTATCGTATCAATTAACAAGTTTCCCTCTAGGTTTAAAAGAACAGTAATCAATTTCACAGGTGAACAGGCACTTTAGCAATCTCCCACACGCTGAGTTCTGCAACGTCTATAACATGTGAGTAATGTAAACAGCTTGTGGTAAAAGAAACTTTTAAGTTAATCAATTTACTTTTGCATATTGTACATCCTCCCTGCCACCAGGTTGTATCTATGAAGGATCAGACCACATCTATTTTAATGGGTATTTTAAAGACATTTTTGGAAAGTCTTTTTGTAGAAAAAAACGAGGCCTCTAGTCCCAGGAAAACTTTCCTTCCACATGGATGTACTTACATTACAGCAGATCTAGGGGGCACTGTTACTTATAGTGTCCTATGGAAAGCATTTACTGCCACCAGTGATGAAAAGTGGTACTGCAGGTGTTAGAATTAATTGATAGAAACAAAATGTCTGGAATGAAACCATCACACAATCTATCATGGAAGTTTCTGAAACAGAATAGAGCATGTAGAAGAATATTTTACAAGCTAATGTAATGGTATTTTAGCTCTTTTGTTACACAAAATTGTATAAGTTGTTAAGGACCCCATTTACAGAGCATGGTCCAGGGCTTTAAAATGTCTCATTCTAAATGTACGGCTGAAATTAAAATACCCAACTGAGCAGAAGCAGATCGGGTAAGAACTATCAGAGACAGAACCTGTAGAGAAGGAAGAAGCAGTTTATTACCACTTCTGTCTTCTCTATATCAGCAGACTCAATAAGGCGGCAAGGTCCTTGCAATTGGACCAAACAAAGACGAGATCGTGCCTATAGATGCTTCAATTACAGTGAAAAACTGTAAGTAAAAAGGTAATAATAAAGTGTAGATGTATCCCAGAGGCCTTTTATGACATATATAAAAATATAAAAGAATTAAAATACAAAAATCAGTAAAAAACAAAAAAACAAAAAAAACAAACAACTCCTTTGTCATTCCAAACCGTACCCATAGCCTGCCCTAATCACCCCAGACATGGGTAAATGGGAAACCTTTTTGTAACAATTTAATTTTAGTGTGAATTTATTTTCCAGCTGTGTTTTACACATAACTATAGACACAACTAAGGACAAGGATAGCTCAATTTTCCCCTACACCAAACTTCTTTGAGGGGTTCCTCCATTTGATAGGGGATCACTTCCCTATAGTCATGAAATAGAAAGTAGCGTTTCCTTATATTCAGCACATAAATGCAAGATGAACAGGTATGGAATATAAGGAGGATAAAAAGGGGAAAATGCCACCACCATCTAGTGGGCTTCAAGACCCTCCTCAGGGGCTGAATACTAGACTGATGCTGACTTGAAGCCCTATGACCTGACTATGTGGGTATAGTATAGCACTATTTAGGCACTATATAGCAGCAGGACCATGCATTTAGTTGCATTATTATGTGGCAATTATTTTATGTTTTTTGTTATGTTGGGCCTTTTGGTTGCACTATTTGGGCACTGTATAGTTGTATTATTTGGGCACTTCATGGTACTTTTATCTGAGAATAAATACTCTGATTGTGCTACTGTATATAAGCTATTTTCCCATTTATTCCTTCCTTCTTTCCTTCCTTCCGTCTTTCTTTCCTTCCAAAAATGGGAAGTGGGCTCCCAGTATTTTTCCCAGGGGCCCAAACAGTCTTCGATTCAGCCCTGGAGATGGATCACAGACTGTCAAAAAAGGTAAAATGGAATTATGTCCTGGGGTTACCTATTAAGGATAAGGGTATCTAAAGAGTTACAAATGCTTTTAAGACTGGTAAGATTAAAAGGCTAAGCCAGCATGGTGCACTATATGTAACCATGTAACTGGCACACTTATAGAAGCCATATCTGTGTGCAATAATAATACCAAGCACCCCCTCTCATGAATAGTAGGTGTAAAAGTAAATGTTCATTAGTATTTTACACCTGAGCAATCTCCCTCTAGCATTGTGGTTTGTCTGCATCCTGGTGGGAGCCGGTGATTGAGCCTGCCCTTGTATCAGTAAGTATGACCGTTTTCATTTATTCTAAGTAAATATGTTTCCTTTTCAATGATTTTGCAGGGACTCGAAGGGCGAGGAGGACCCTTGACGCGGGGTGTGAGCTTGCGTATTTTGGCCAACTAATACCTAATGTTTATCATGTATATTTTTACAGGATGCAGCCAGGCCTTGTAATGTTGGGGGAGAATAGGGAGTCAGTACTTAGTGTGGTGCACTTAGGAGGTGCTGTTCATCCCGTCTGATCTAATATTATGGGCGTAACTAATAGGCTGTATGCCAGCATGATGCACTACATGTAACCATGTGACGGGCACACTTATAGAAGCTATATCTGTGTACAATGATAATACTAAGCTGCCACCCCCCTAATGAATAGTAGGTGTGAGAGTGTATATCATCAGTATTTTGCACCTGAGTAGTCTCCCTCCATGTAGCATTGTGGTTTGTCTGCATCCTGCTGGGAACTGATGTATAATCTGCCCTCGTATGAGTAAGTATGGCCTTTTTCAGTGATTTCAAGTTTTATTGTAGGGGGAAAACAAATGCTAGGTTTCTTAACAGAACATCTAAGACCCCACAAGTTGAGAACTAATTTTTCGTTTGTTGTTTTCAAAGTCCGGAACGCAGTTATATCCAAAAAATGCTCAAATTATAATTGAGTGCAATGTGCAAAAATAATTTCATAGAAGCAATTAAAGGGGTTGTTTTCTTTTTACAACCTCTTCATGTTAGTAGGGTCACCCAAATATAAGCTGATCATATAGTCTCCACATGCTGGGACTTTCAGCGATCAGATAAAATCTGCGAGGGAATCTGACAGCAAGTGTTCAATTCCCCTGCAGCGCCACCACAGGCAAAATTAAGCATTACACATTGCCCATTGAAATCTATGGGCTGTCCATAGAACGCACGGTTGTGCTGGGTCCTCCAGCAAGAGACACTTTCTTTTTAGCCACCCTCGCTCAGGCTAGTTAATTGAGGTCTCGAATGAGGGATATCTTTCTATTAACTATTGCTTATTGCCCCAATAGCGTATTTGAAAATGAGATTTCTTAACCAGACAACTCCTTTAATTTTGTATTGGGAATTATCCATAACCTGTATGAGAAATGTAAGATTTAATCAAATGTAGGGTCCAAATTTACAACCCCACTACTCTGTATTTTCTATAAAAGTCGCAAATGGGAAGGATAAATGTGAGTGTAAGCCTTACACCAAGATTTGTAAAAAGCAAAGTAAAATTACTTCCACTCACTGATGTTAACAAGGGGAAGGCATGGTTTTCTCTGTAGGAAACCAGTGGAAAAAATATTACAATTCTTCACAGGCCACCGGTGCAACAGTCTGAAATATAAGAAATCTTCAGATAAATGAAAGTAGATGTTCATGTTGTAAAATAATACAGCGCAGCACGTCTTTACCTGCTGGGAATAAGATTGTCATGTCCAAAACCCTACAAATATCAGAACTGTGCAATTCGCATATCTACGTACATCCGCTTTGCTGACTCTGAGCAATACAGTTTTGTGAAAAGAAAAAAAAGAAAAACGGCATTTGCAGCGACAGCATTGACATGTATGAATTTTAATAATTATGTAAATTGTGAAAATGGTGATTGCTATGATTTGATTGGTTGCGTTTGGAAGCCGAAAAATGATGTAGAAACTAACCAATTTGTAGGATTTTCAGATCAAGGTCAAGGGAGAAAATACTGGGAGTAGTGGGGCCATGGGGCTTCTAAGCCATTCCTTCTGCGGCATTACTGTGTTGTGGCGGCTTTGGAGACTGTGGTTGTCCTGAGTAGTATGGAAATGGCAGGGCAGTTGTGGAAATGATAATCGTGCCCGATATATGCAGTAACACAGTCCTTTACTAGGCCACAACTTGCTATCACGGCCACAAGGGTCTAACACTTCTCAATAACCACTGAATGGCACAATCCTTAATGTTACACAAATGTCACAGGCAAATGGCGGCAACCACTGACTTTGGCTAAAGATTGAGCTCATTCACTGTTTTCCTTTGACAAGACAGAGCTCGGGCTCCTCCCTGATGCAGTGGACATTCTTCTAAAAACTTACGGCCTGTCACTATCTGCGGTGGCCCTTTTCCCGCACTCTTCTGGGGAGGCCCCAGGCAACTTTCCCCTGGCTTTTCTTTCAATCCAGACGCAAAGAGGCCACAGACAAGTTCCACCGCCGTCTTACGCTGCCGCTTTGCGGTGGTCAAATCCGGGGAGACTTCCTACTCCTCCCGGCTGATTGAGCTACTTGTAGGGAGCCTTTCATCTACTCTGTTTCACAGCTTTGAAATCCTACTTGTGCCACCACACTCACAGCATCCTCCAGCTGTCGCCTATGAAACTGAACACTGTTAGGCGTGAACAGACGTTTTTTATGACTTAAGCACCGTCCCAAGTGAAAGACATGCAGCGTGTTCACGCCGTATGTGTCTTCAGACTGTTATGGGGCAGCGTACCCTCCAGAAAAATGGCATCCGGGTCGTCTCTCCCGACGCCCATCAAATTGAACCAGCCCAAAAATAAGAAAGGTGCAATTTCAAATTAAAGCAATTAAAAGATATACAGCGATCAGCAGCAGCAGCTTTTTTGCCGCAAATCATAACCCTGGGCAAGGGCTGCTGAAAACATGACACAGTAGAAGGGGGAACCCTTCCTATGAATTTTAACTGTACAGTCCTGTGTTCAAGAGTAGGGTCGCACTTGAATGAGTTTGCCGAAAAGGGGCAAGTGAGGTATTTTTTATGTTTGATCAAAGTACTTATTAAGTTCCCTAAGGAGTTGTCTGGGTTAAAATAAATCTATTTTTATATATCCTATTAGGCGGGAAATTCTACGTTATTAGGGTTCAGGATCTTTATCTTTTAAAGAGTGGTTAAAAAGAGCGTCTTTCGCTTTGGAGGACCTACCCTGTCCTGCATTACACATTCAACACATATGATATGAATGGGCACTGTGTAATGCTTAATGTCTCCTGTGGTGGCACTGCAGGGAAACTGAACACTTACTGCCAGGTTTCCCCATAAATCATCGCTGATTGTTGTGGGTCCCAGCAGGAGGACACTTCTTTGTGATCAGCTTATTGCCAAGGGACCTCTCTAACAAGTAGGGATTATCCATAGCAGAGAACCTTTTCAAATACATTTTTAAAATATTTAGCATAGTACAAGACTAGGGATCAGTCTGGTCAGCTTCAGGAACAACCTGGTCCATCCTTTCATGTAAGCCTACTGAAGGGAACCGACCAGTACTAAAATGTGTGGTGCCAATAGAAATACATCATCCTATATTCTATTCTTACTTTATATTATTGATGGTCTACTAAAACTCCTACTCTTCCCAGATAGGATTGCCAACCTGAGGTGGAGAACAGGGCTATATACTTGTGGTTATGCCACCAATAGTATTGTAGTAAGGCTTACTATTTCCTCTTTTTACCACTCAATGATTTTTTTTGTCTCTTTGTTAGGCCCAATGCACACGACCGTAGTGATTTTGTGGGCCGTCCATTTGTCCACAAAAAAACTTCCATTGTGCATCCGTGGGTCATCAGGATTCACGGATCCGCAAGAAAAAAAACTTGGATTTCACCAGTTCGTGAAAACGCAAATCTGGATTGTAAAATTACTTTTCCTAAAGTTGTTGCGGCCCAGATTTGTGGCCCCCACACGAATCTTTGAACATCCTGGTCATGTGCATGGGGCCGAAGGAAATGGCCAATATGACCTTCGTTCACTATAGCAATTTTTTAACACTGAAAAAGTATGGAGCGCTCCCAGGTAAATAGATACACCTGAGCATCTCATTCCCCTTTAGACTATAGAGACTGTTCACTCTCCCATTTCTCCCCGATCCCCATGATCCGTGCAGGAAGTGAAGTCTGTAACCTGGAGCGATAAGAAGTCACAATGCTGACTCAATGCAAACAATCCAGGACTATATATCTTGAGCTATGTGGATCCTCCAGGTACATATAAGAATAATGCAAATTTTTGTTTTTTGATACCTATATTTTGCTTTTACCAATGGCGGGTTAGATGTCAACAAAAAGTCTTGCTTTATGCACCATCTAACCCAAGGCTGGCCCTTAGATGTGTACCTTGGTGACATTATCAATGTACATGCCCAACATAAAAGGGAAAAAAAATAACAATATTAATGGAGCAAAATAGAAATAAATTCTGGCATGAAATACAGCAGGTGTTTAGCTATTTTCCCTTCATTTTCGTTAAATCTGCCGAGCCCCCTGGAAGCCATTTCCAGATGCAACATCTGAATTGTCTGCTTTGCATGCGAATGGGATTCCTCCCCTCCCAGGGGTTCAGCATTGTTTATTATAATTTACTTCCCCGTATTTATTTCCTAACTGCAAGTATGAAGAGATTACACCACAATTTGCTGGGCTGTCATTCAGGCTGAGATAGGAAAACAGAGCGTTTCATAATTACTTCTCGTTACAATGCGGAGAAAAACGGGGGAATCAGCCATTGTGGTAACTGGGAGAGATGACAGATTTACGCTGGGACGATTTTCTCATCCATAATGCAATATTATACTGTTATATGCAAGATTAAAAAAAAATATGCAGGAGGTTTCTTTTTGAAGGAGGAGCAGAGTGTATACATTCATGGGAAGATGGTTTGGTCAGGGGTATACACAAAAATCATAGTGCCCAATAGCAAAACTTGGAATAGGCCCCACCCTAAATTGAGGGGTTAAACGGCCAGGAAATATGGAGGGCGCTCAGCCCGTGAGCGCCGTCCATACTTCCCTATGACACTTATCACGTGCATGTATGTGATAATGCGTCAAGGGGTTAACATTTTTATAATAACAAATGGGAAGTCCATCTGGCCTCGGGCTTTTCTTACTTAGGATAGAGGCAAACACTTTCATAGTTCTTTCTTTATGACATAATGTGTTAGTGCCTTTGTGCTCTTACTGAATTGAATCTAAAAATTAATTTCCGAGATTGGAAAGTGTTGTGGGTGGACGAAGCACGTACGATTGCATAAGGAACCATAAAATCGAGACAATTCCTGTGCTATAAGATCGAAGTCTCATACCTGACTGCCCTCTGGAGATTTCAGACGACTTATGAGAGTTTGTTTCTTTTTGTTTCTTGACCAGCGGTGATATAATTTTAGGAGCCTTTGTCTCCAGGTACATAACATCGGCATTTACATAATTGATTTGTCCTTTGATATTTAAGAGAGCATTGAGTTGGCTTCTCAAAGAGACTAAATCGTCTGCTTCCATTATAAGACCTGTTTTCTTCTGCAACTTCTCCAGAACCTTAAATCTGAGACAATGAGGAGATAATTTGAGCATCACGTTGTCTTTTTAACTTGCTGCCTTTATGAATGATTAATGGGCTTCCCATATGGTGGGGATGTATGGCACAGTGCTATGCAGGCCCCCTGTAGACTCTGCTATACAGCCCCCCTGTAGACAGTGCTATACAGCCCCCCTTGTAGACAATGCTATACAGCCCCCTGTAGACAGTGCTATACAGCCTCCCCCTGTAGACACTGCTATACAGCCCCCCCTGTAGACAGTGCTAAACAGCACCCCCCGTATACAGTGCTATAAAGCCCGCCTGTAGACTTTGCTATACATCCCCCCTATAGACAGTGCTATACAGCCCCCTGTACTGTGCTATTAAGACTCGCTGTAGACAGTGCTATACAGCCCCCCCGTAGACAGTGCTATACAGCCCCCCCAGTAGACAGTGCTCTACAGCCGCCCATAGACAGTGCTATACAGTCCCCCCTTGTAGATAGTGCCATATATTGCCCTATCCAAACAAAACAAAAAACGTACTCACCTATGCACCGTTCATGCGACAAATGGGCTTCTCTTCAATGCCAACGGGATCCTTGTGTAGGCTGGCGTGATCCAGTGACGTCATCATCCTAAGGACGCAGATATTATTGAATCTGGCATCGCTACCACTGTAGCAGCCATAGCGGCTGCTGGCGGTGCAACCGGTCATAAGGTGGCCCATGACAGCGGGCGGCATGGGCCCACTCATACCACGTGCCCCATAGCAGCCACTATGGCTGTTACAGCAGTAGTTACGCCACTACCTCCACTCTCACATCAGTCTTACAGACACACTGTGGGAGAGATATTGCAGCTGCATCCCCCTCCTCCCCATTTTTATTATCTTATATCTACTGATATTTTTATTGACGGCTTAGGAGATTTCTGAACATTTTTAACTTATAACAGGTAAAGGGGAACTACAGGTTCCTGGAAGGTGAGGAAGATGCCACTTTCTTCTAATAAGATACATCACTGTGTTTCATATAATCACATATTCTGCTGATTTTTATTTAATTTTTAAGCAAAAGAAAACATTGTTTCTTTTTTTATTTTATTTTCTGGTTTTACCATTTTCAGACATGGTAAAAACGAACAAAGAGCATTTTATATTTTTTTTTCTGAATTGTCCAAGGTCACTTTGTCTAAGTTCTTAATCTGAAAATAGTTGTGATTTATACCTGCCGTGTACAGGAGATGTACAGCTTGACTACTGATATATTAATGTCTAAATCAGCAAAGTCAGCAATCAAGCCCCACAACATGTCTGCCGCACACATGAAAAAGCAATTGGTTCTTTGGCTCGTTGGTCTCATTATAAAAAAAACTGATTGGATTCTCAAGTGAAATATTATCAAGTCCGTAACTCGTTACTTAGGAAAGTAACTGATGGCTCAATTTTCTAGAGAATAATGGTTGGAACTTTAACCACGCAAACGAGTAGAAAAAATGTGACAAACACCTTGCAAAATCAACAAAAATATGTAGCCCGTAAAAAGTATATGTTTATTTGGCTTATTGGAAAACTGTAAATAATGGGGTATTCCTAACTGAATTATCTATGGTATATCCATAGGACTGTCTGATAGATGTGGGTCCCTGCTCTGGAACCCGCACCTATCTCCAGAACGGGGGTCACGCAACCCCCATCCCACTGACAGCCACATCCAGGTAAAGAATATGTGGAGAGTTGGCCGTGAACGTGCTGGGCTCTCTCCAGTCACTTCTATGGGAGTTACAGAAACAGCCAAGCAAGTAGGACCTCTGTTTTCTATATAGATGCGGTTCCAAGAGTTGGGACTAATCTCCAACACCTTTAAGTTTATAGAGAGAGTGAATATGTTCCATGGTTCTAATTCACTCAAAATGTACATGAAAGGGATAAAAGAGAAAGTCTACATTAAAACATCTTCCGACATGTCACTGAGATACCAAAGACGTCAGAAGATGTTATCAGTGAAGGTCTGCGCCCTCTGACCACAACCAACCTCTAGAGCAAATGGGCCATGACACTTATCCGAGCACCGTGACTTTTTGTTTTCTGACTATCATTGTGTCCCCAAGTCTGTAGTTGTAAATCTTCCAATTCTTATAATAAAACTTTGAAGCGCTCCTGAAATAGTCTAGACCTCGAGCAATCAATGGCTGTAGTGGAGTCCACAGACAGTCAATGATGGTATCGTCCATAAGAGGAGACAAACATTAAAGGGAATGTGTTGCCAGCAAAACATGTTTTGTTTTTTTTTAGTTAAACAATTAGTGTGTAGGTGATTAAACATTGTTCTAATTTTTTTTTATTTTTTTCACGAGTCAGGAAATATTATAAATTGGATTCAATTTATAATATTTCCCAGTGCTGGTCACTAGATGGAGCAATTCCCAAAATTGCAGCATTGCATGTGGTAAAGCAACCACATTGCTTTATGCTGCAAAATTGGGAAAAAATCCCTCGCTCTAGTGAGCTCTCAGAATCCCCCCCTCTTTTATCCTGGCTAGTGCCGGGAGAAACGAGGGGTTTGAACGGTCTAACCTCCTACACTGTGTGTCGCCATTTTTTGAGCTAACACACAGTGTAGAAGGTTTACATACACTAGTAAAACACACTGAAACACGAACATACATAGAAATCACTTACCTGCTCCAGTCGCCACCGCTCCCTCCGGTCCGTCCGCTCCGTCTGCTGCCGCTGCTCCATGTGCACAAGTCCGGAAGCCGTGACCGGAAGTAGTAATCTTACTGCCCGGCCGCGACTTCCGGTCCACAGGAAAATGGGGCTGGACGGTGCGCATTTCAAATCGGACTGTGTGGGAGCGGCGCATGCGCCGTTCCCACACACACGGCGTACACCATAGTGGATGGAACGGGCCCCGTTCGCAGTCCCTATGGGACTGGAGCTGCCGTATTCCATGTCTGTATGTGTCGTTAATCGATACATACAGAAATGGAAAAAAAATGGCAGCCCCCATAGGGAAGAAAAAGTGTAAAAATAGAAAAAAGTAACACACAAATAAATATAAACGTTTTTAATAAAACCCTAACATAAAACTGATATAAAAAAATAAAATTTGGTGACACTGTTCCTTTAAGAGGAGTTTACCTCACTGATTTGGATCGCTTTTTCCTTGTGTAACTAATTTTACTAGTCACAGAAGTCACAGGGATTGTTTGTGGAAGTAACATACACAAGCTGGATAGACATGGAGAGACTGGATTGGATAGAGAAGGTAATGTCTTTGCATACTTGCATGACCGGGTGACCATAAATCTAGCCTCCGTAACTCCAAAATGACTGACTTTTTTGCAACTTCTTATCTTCATAGATAATAATAAAAGTACCTCAGGAGCATAAAGCGAAGCCTTACCGGCTAAGGCTTCATTCACATCTGCGTCAGGGCTCCATTCAGGCGTTCCGTCGGAGCTTGCCGTCAGAATGAAACCCTGACTGAAACAAACGGAAACTATAGGTTTCCGTTTGCATCACCATTGATTTCAATGGTGACGGATCCGGTGCAAATGGTTTACGTTGTGCAAGGGTTCCGTCATTTTGACGGAAGCAATATCGTAGTCGATTTCAACAGGATCCACTAGCCATCTTATGTCTATGGGTGCTGCCCAACTGTTACCCAAATTTTTCCACAGGGGAAACAGACGGTGGATAGATTTTTATCCGTCAAATTCTTTGCTTCTATCTTCCACTTATCTCCAGCTCTCTACAGAAATAAATAGCATTTTTGGCCAAGCTATGTGCAGCATACAAAAGGGGTACGTTCAACCACATTTAAAGATTATTTGGGCAGATATCCACCTTCAGGGTTGGATTGTGCCACTAGAGAATAAGAGGATCCTCCGGTGGGCTAAGGTTGTGATTAGAGCTTAGTGTATCGATTTTACACTAATTGAATTTGGTCCAAATTTCCCAAAAGTTTCAGATTCAGCAAATGCCCAAACTTATGGGCTTTGTGGTGCACAAATCAGCAAACGCCGACTGGCAATTTACAGATTAAAAAAAGGATTGCATAAACTTGGCTGGGCTTCCCCATAATGCCTTGCAGACAGCCTTTCCAGTATGCACTGCGGCTTTCCCTCCCTCTACCCGGACCGTATATGTTGATGCCGCTTTGACATTACTAATGCTGGCTGGACAATAAGAGCTTGAAAGGGGTTGGATACAGTCCTATAAGACATCATGGAAAATTTATTCGTACTGAATCGGACGGTCGATTCGATCGAATTGGACCTGAACTAAATTTTGGAAAATTTGCTCATCTGTAGTTGTGATACAATAATTGTGCCCTGTCACAAGAGGGATCATGAGGTACCAAATAAGACAATCCTATCTGAAGCTGACAGTGGAGAGCAATGTTCCATCCAAGGCCGGATTCACACGAGCGTGTTCAGTCCGTGATATACGGTCAGGCCACATTTCCCGGACTGAGCACACTGCAGGGAGCTTAGCATCATCGTTATCTATGACGCTAGGAGTCCCTACCTCTCCGCTGAACTACTGTCCCATACTGAAAACATGTTTTCAGTACGTGACAGCTTTCCCGCAGCGAGGCAGCGACTTCTAGCGTCATAGATAACGATGACGATAAGAGCCCGGCCCCCTGCAGTGTGCTCAATCCGGGAAATGTGGTCGACCTGCGGACCGTATATCACGGACTGAACACGCTCGTGTGAATCCGGCCTAAGCCTTTGTAGCCAGTGAGCGGGGCAGATAGGGACCTGGGCACGGTTCCTACTAAGCGTGTGTTCATATCTTGTTTGAACACTAATTTCCCTGTATGCACCAGGAAAGATCCCGGCGCATATGCCGAATGTATTCATAATAATTAGCTGGTCTAGGACAGTGAAGGGATTAATGTCAGAATCCCTGGAGGGCTAGGACAGTGAATAGACAAATGTCAGAATCCCTGGTGGTCTAGAGCATTGAAAAGGTTAAAGGGTAAGGGCAGTGAAGGAGTTAATTCTTCATAGCTGGGGCCCAGTGGTTAATCACCTCTCCAGGCTCCAGTGTTGTCCAATCTGTACCAGGACGCGTAACATTGATAATATAAATGGATGCAGGGAGGGGATAGAGAGGACTGTGCTGCTGTAACTGCGCAGCTGCACAGATCTGTGTGATTGAGCAGAGCGTTTCATGAGCGTTATGCCCGATTATTAATGGGGGAACACAAGGAGACTGCGTAGAGCTTGTAAGCTGTGCCTCCACTCTCCAAGGTACCTCTATCCAGCACTGTCACTATTAAAGTAGTATTCCGACCACGGGATATGCCATAAATAATAGGTGTGGTCATAGAGGTGACCACTGGTATTTATGCCTGTTTCCATAACACACAAAATGTTCAATAAATACGAGATTCTGGCCACCATAGCTTGCCTAGCGGGAGTCAGAGGTCGTCCATTTTTTCCATATCGGAAACTTATAGCATAGCCTTTAAAGGAGTTGTCTAGTTTAGAAAAAATATTTTCATATATCCCATCAAGGAATTTTGAGTTAATAGAAGGAGAGCCCTTTGTTCAGGATCCTCATCTCTTGGCCAGAGTATAGAGCGGTTACAAAGAGCGTCTCTCACTCTGGAGGACCTGTCCTGTCCTGCATTACACAGACAACACATTGATATGAATGGGCACAGTGTAATGCTTCATTTCTCCTGTGGTGGCGCTGCAGGAAAATTGAATACTTAATGCCAGGTTTACACCCAACTCACAGCTGATCGCTGGAGATCTCTGCATGGGGACACTTTGTGATCAGCTTATTGTCAAGGAACCTTTCTAACAAGTAGACAACCGGTTTAACTCAGTTATCACAGGGCACACAAACAACAGTTTGCCACATCTATATACAGTAAGTTATTTATTTCCACTCAACATTTACATTTAATGTAGTCTACAACATTTAATAGCTGCGCAGTCAGATCCATCGTCTGCCTCATCCAATTTACTTAATTACTACAGCGCTACAAATAGTTTTTAAAGGATCAGGGCCGTGGGTTGTTGAAGCCTCATTGAAAGCAAAATGTACAAAAATAAGGGGCTGGAGCAATGAAGGACAATTTGCACAGTCTAATTCAGTTCTATAACAGTATGCACTGACACAACTGCTAATTTTCCATAATGACTTTGGTACTTGGCATTTTCTAGATGTTTTTAACTTTGAAGGGCCCTTTAATTGGACAATGTCCTCCAGCAGTGAACATGTTAATTATACAAACGCTAATTATAATGCTCATTGCTCGGTACACACTCATTCTCTTAAAACTAATGAATGCCTATTAAATAATTATGATAGACTATTGTATGTATAAGAATAAAATCCTCGACTCTAATTTCACCATATGATGGGTGGAATGAGAATTAAAATAAATAGTCACATTATAGAAAAAAAAGGAAACGTATAAGGGATTAAATCTTCCTTATCCACCCTGTACTTATAATAATATCATCTGACTAGGAAGGATTGGTGGGACCCACACGGATCATGAGAATAAAGAAATTGGTTTGACAACAGCCCCATTCAAGTGGAAATGAAGGTTGTGTCGTGTTTGGTTAAAGCCAAGATGGAGCACAGTAGATCCTTCAAGGGCTTATGTACATGGCCATATTATGGCTCCATATTACTTTGTAGTTGTACAGAGCCATGATATGGCACCCATAGTAGTCTACTGGACCTTCGTATGGCTCTAATGTTATACGAGGGCACTCAAAGGGGAGAATATGGCTCCATGATATGTCGCCATATGGAGTCACCATGCGGAGTACCTACAACGCCATAGGATGTAGCTGCAGGTACTTTGTTTGCCTCTGTACACGTCTCTTCTATCTACATGAGGCCTACACCTGGGATGTTCATTGCAACATTTTCATCAGTTATGTCCCTTCTAATTGTATCCCATTACATGAGCAATGTAAGGAAATTGCTGCAGCTTTCAGGTCCTTAGATGGCGCACCACAGATGTCAATGGCTTCGGGTGCCAACTGTTACCTATCTCTCTTAATTGTCATGTATTGTCACTAGGGGACATGGATAGAGAGGGGATGGTAGTTGGTACTTTTATGGGGCAACTGCTACCGGAGGGTAACATTGTTGGTAATGTCATCAAAATATCTGTCAACATTTAAATGGATTTTCCAGGACTAAAATCTACATGGCCTATTCTTAGGTTGTTATATCCTTATATCAGATCGGTGTTGGTCTAACTTCTGGTACCCCCGTCGATCAGCTGACTGAAGGGGCAGTGGCGATATGCCCGGTGTTGCAGCTTTGTCCCATTCTTTGAATGATGCTGAGCTGCAGTACCAGGAACTTCCAGGCATTCACCATTAAGTTTGTTATTTTTTGTAGTGCTGTTACCCTCCATTATTTATCTGGGAAAAAATAAACGGAGGGCAACTTTCACTGAAGCACGGCGGCCCCTTCATTGAGCTGTTCAGCGTGGGTGCCTGGAGTCAGACCCTCACTGATCTGATATTAAGTGCCTACTGTCTCCTCCTACCATGGAGTGTGTACATAGGTACACAAAGTACCTGCAGCTATGTACTAATGGTCCCCTTGATTGCTCACCAGTCACAACGTCATACATTTGTTAGTGGCTGTGACTGGTACTGCATCTTACTAACATTCAAGAGAATTGGACTGAGCTTTAATACAAGGCACAGCCACTAGCATATGTATGGCACGTGCCCGGTAGGCAATAATGTGACGGCATCCCCTTCAGTCAGGTGATCGGCAGGGGTGCTGGAGAACACCTTTAACCCCTTCCCGCAACATAATGTACTGGTACGTCATAGCAGGAGGTGTCAGTTGTATAATACTACAGATGACAACTCGCTCGAATGGCTGGGATCAGAGGTAACTCCGAAAACACACACACCAGAATTTCTGTTTTCTGGTGACCTTGCCTCACTCAAATAAGGAAATAAAATTTGACAAAAAGTTATATATACTGCGCTATTGTTTCCACCAAAAAATGGAGACCTTACACAACGGAGACAAACAGAAACCATTAGCAATGGAAGCGTTACCATTGAAATCCATGGTAATGCAAATGGAAGCTACGGTTTCCGTTTGCCTTTCCATTGATGGGCTCCTCCGACGGAAAGGTCTGACAGAACCCATGAAGGGAACAGACACTGATGTGAACAGGCCCTTAACTATTTAAAAGTCTTGCCCTAATTGTTGGAGATAATAAATAATAACAATAATAATAATAATTATTATTATTTCTAACAATAAAAAAATTCAACACGATGGGCAAGACTTTAAGAGAGGCCAATAAAATATAATAAATAATAAATAAGAATCATAAAAAAGCATATACATATATTTTTATTTATTATCATTATTATTATTATTATTATTATTATTATTATTATTTATATTATTATTTTATTTATTTTATTATCGGCCTGCAGTTTGGACAATCCCTCATTCAGACGAGCGTGTGTCAAGTCCGTGTGACGGCTGTTAAAACAATGGCCGCCACACAGACTTAGGTATTTCAATGTGGCCGTTCACATGAGGGTTGTTTCAATGGAGCGCGTGAAGGGTCTGTGAAAAAATAGGACATCTCCTATTTTACTGCGTGTCACGCGTCCCTCCATAGATTCTAGTCTATGGGGGATCCATTACAAAGCGTCCCGCACGGGTGCACCTCGGACGTGAAAACTTCCATTTTTCACGTCCGAGGTTGCCGGTGCTTTGTAGCCTTAGAAGGATTTCTCGACAATAAGATGATCACAAAGTTTCCCCCCTGCTGGGACTCCAAGCGATTAGCTTTAATCTATGGGGAACCCAGCAGCAAATGTTTAATTTTTCCTGCAACGCCACCACAGGGGAAACTAAGCATTACACAGTGTCCATTCAAACTAATGTCTGTGTAATGTAGGGCAGGACTTTCAGAACGAGAGATACTATTTGCAACCGCTCTACACTCTATTTATTGTGGTATTTAAAATTAATAACAACAACAACCGCAACAACAATAATAACAAATAATAACAAATAATAATAACAAATAATAATAATAACAAATAATAATAATAACAAATAATAATAATAATAATTTTAAATAATAATAATTAATAATATTATACACAATTAAAAAAGTCAAAATGATAATCAAGACTTTTAAATAGCTAAGATAGGCTAATAAAACATCATAAGTAATATAAGAATAAGAACTAATAATACTGTACATACATTTTTTATTTTTTTTTATAAAAAAATATTTATTAAAATAATAAATTGTCAAATAGACTTTGCATAAATAAGCATTTTAAACACAAAAGGGCAAGCATATTATAGGGGAGTAAATTTCCTTATCTACCTTGCTGAGATACTGCTAGGAGAAGATAGCGAGGACAAATAAGGGATTCTTAGAACATCATACAAAAACGTTATTGATTTTTTTTTTCTCTCTCTTGCTGTTCAGCTGCAGATAAAAATCACTTGAAATTTCTGAGGATTTGAGTTATCTCATTTCAAGCCTTCGTCACTCAACTTAAAAATCTAGCGGACTATGAGCGTCGACAAGGCAACATTGTAGAATGGAGCTATCTGCTGGAAAATCTGAATACACCGCTACGTGGGGAAGAGAAGTTGATATTTTTGATAGCTTATTTTTGTGACTCATTTATTTTTACGATCCCTGGTAACATGACGGAGCTCTCTGAACATAAAATATATTTTGCTGCTATTTATATGCAGAACATTGATTTGTTTTGTTAGGCTTTGAATTTAAGGGCTTAGAGAGCAAAGTAGAAATGGCTCGCTAAGTTACAGCGACAGAATGTTGAAAAATAAAGCAGCAGAGTAGGTGTAGTATCACTCCACCTCTCCGGTTCTTGTGAAACTACAGAACCTCCTCTATAAAAAAAATTAGGAAAAAAAACCAACAGCTATGGCAATCAGCTAGTGGACATGAGTCCGGTTCCCAGAACCCCACAGGCTGTTAGTGTGTGATGGGAATTATTCTTTCCCAACAGTTGGAGAGCCACAGGTTGGAGACTATCGGAGGATTTTTTTTTTGGGGGGGGGGGGGGTGCAGAGAAAGAATATGAGAAGTTTGTTACAAAATGGGGGATTTATATTTTAATGATTTGCTCTGATGAGATCCAAAATTGGCGAAACAGTCTCTGGCCAAACTCAGACTATTGTTGGAGAAGTCATTTTTTAATGGACCAGAGCACACACATTTTAGATTGACTGATTGCTCCCATGATCACCCTGGACTATCAGAAGGGCCCTGTCCCTTCCTTCATTGCCTGAGCATTGTTGTGTTACCCGTGTTAGTCTTTGCAAATGGACCCTTAGTGTTTTCCAGTTCCCAGTGTTCCTGTTCCTGCTACCTGTATCCTGTATCCCGTGCTACCTTGTTCTTGTGCCGTAGAGAGTTGAAGTCGTGTTGTGTTGTATACTACGCCTGCTGTATTTCACCACGCCTGGTGTCTGCCTGCTGCCATGATCCCATCCAAGCCTGCCATCGCTTCTGTCTGTATTGCCACAGGTACCCTTATTCGAACTCTTGACTTTGCCTTGGTATCCTGTTTGGCCAGCTGCTATCCCGCTTTGGCGGTACAGCCCAGTGGGTCCACACACCCATCGTGATAATGTCTATAGGAATGATGGAAACAGCCAAGTACAGCGCTATGGCAACCACCTGGTCGATGTGGATCTGACTCCTGGAACGCCCAGCAGATTGTTAGGGTATGATGGGAGTTGAAGCTTTGCATCACCACCACAGGTTTGATACCATTGGAGACTTTGTGTAGGGAGCAGATGAAGAATTAAAATAATTTGTGGAACAATGGATATTTGATACTTTAATGATATGCACTGATGAGCTTCAAAAATTGTGAAATAGTCTCTGGCCAAATTTTGACTAGTAGTAGAGGGGTGAATATTTAAAATGTTTTTTTTTTTTTTAAATAAAATAAAATAATAATGGATACCTGGGTAGAAGTAACAATATTAGTCCTAAAGTTATGGCAATTGTTATTTTTATCCCACATTTCCCCTAATATTAAAAGGGTTTCCTCGCCAAAACGTGTCAGGTCATTCTGGGAGTTGTAGTTTCCCATCAGCTTGAGGGCCACAGCTTGGAGGCCATTGGAAGATTGCTTGGGGGGAGCAGATTAGGAATAAAAAGAATTTATGGCAAAATGGGTACTTTAAATTTTTAAGATATATGCTGATGAGCTTAAAAATGTTGAAACAGTCTCTGGTCAAATTCTGTCTATAGTCGTAAGGCAACTGGCTGCAGTAGGAGCCCACTTCACTTTACTGTTTGGATAAGTCCCACCTTCTCATCCACCTATCAGATGAAAATGGAAGAGGTTGGAAGGGAAATTAACCAGTCTTCCCTGCAAGATTTTATTAACATGCAGAAAATCCTTCAAACAGACAAACACTGTGGGCAAGATTTTCTTTTTGTCTTTTTTTATCGTTCATTTCTACAGTAGGCGTACTGTTCCTTTAAAGGCGTCACTCCTGTACTGCACTCTAATCATTGTATAACCGAGCATTGTGACATGTTGCTCTGGAGGTAATTAGCAAGTTATATTGCTGTCACTCGCTAATTATATTTTTGTTCTGTGGTACCCATTGATTATAAGGTGCCAGTGAATATGCACATAGCTGGCAGCACGGGTGACATCTTGTTATGATGCCCGCTTTGTCAGTAGCAGTCGGCGCTCTCATTTTTTCCATTTTACCTCTATTCACTACAATAGAACTTAGCAGAAATAATAGACAACGGATAATTTTATTGAGATTGTTGGAACAGGGCATTTGTAATATGTGAAAAGATTAATAGTACAATTTCCAACATTGCAATTACAATTTCTTTTCTAAGTGGAGGCTTTTTGTTATACTTTTTTATTTTATTTTAGAATTTTCTAAACGTAAGTTTATTTTGCTAGCAGCGCATGGGGTCACGACGTGTGGGGCTCTCGACAAAATTGTCAACACGGTCTCATATTCCTTTCTCATAAATAATATACGAAGGTGTGATCTGTGGTGGTCCAACATACTGAAACCTCCGCCAGTCAGCAGAACGAAGGGAACATGTTGCCTACTTGAGCATGGCAGACCGTATTAA
This sequence comes from Rhinoderma darwinii, assembly GCF_050947455.1. Classification (NCBI taxonomy): domain Eukaryota; kingdom Metazoa; phylum Chordata; class Amphibia; order Anura; family Rhinodermatidae; genus Rhinoderma; species Rhinoderma darwinii. The sequence goes on along the minus strand of NC_134687.1, from coordinate 14,666,002 downwards.
CTGATACAGCGCCATTAATGAATGTGTGGCTGGATCTGGTACTGCAGCTCAATAAATGGCGCTGAGGTGGGGCTGAACTGCAGTGCCAGACACAGCCACATAAACAAAAGTGGAGCCGTGTCAGAAACTGAAATAAAAGCGGTGCGCCGGAGAGTGTTGGGGCACTCTTCTTTCTGCTGATCATGGGGGTACGGGCGTTTGACCCCCCCATACATTGATGGCTTATGCTTATATACTAGAAAACCAACCATTTTAAAGTGGGCTGATTGCTAAGGTAGAAGTCACACATGGTGTTTTTGGTGGTCTTTAGAGAATTTTTACTGTGAGTTTAAGGTACCATGAGGTGGGGTTCATATAGCTTCCCATTCATATAGCTTGTCACGGACACAGGGTTTGTGGACCCACTAGGCCGCTCCGCCGTAGCAGGGAGGCAGCTGACCAGGTCACAGTCTAAGCGGAAGTAAATGGCAGACAGTAATGCTTGGGTACCTGAAATAGTCCGGGCGGTGGCTGTGGCTTCAGCACGGATGGAGGCAGGTGTGGCAAGTGGCGCCAGACGTGGCGGGCAGTATCCGATGAAGTGGTAGACACTGGACGTGGCAGATGACACTTGACGTGGCAGATGGCACTTGACGTGGCAGATGGCACTTGGCGTGGCAGATGGCACTTGACGTGGCAGATGGCACTTGACGTGGCAGATGGCACTTGGCGTGGCAGAATACACTTGACGTGGCAGATGGCACCTGACGTGGCAGATGGCACTTGACGTGGCAGATGACACTTGAACGCGGGTAGGCACAGGAACAATACGGAATACAGGAACGGTAACAGGGCACGGGTAACAGCTGGAACGGGATACACTAAGGGACCATTTGCTAGACAGACTGGGAAAGACTAACAACGCTCAGGCAAGGATTAGAAGGCCAGGGGCCTTCTTATAGACCAGGAAATCGTGGCAGTTGATGGTGATGACAATTTCCTAATTGCGCGCGCTGGCCCTTTAAGGCCAGGCGCGAGCGTGCGCGCTCACCCTACGGGACCCAGCCGAACGGAGCGGAAGTGAGCGCTGGCATCTCCTAGGAGGGAGACGGAGGCCAGCGCTCACAGATCCATGGCTGCGGGCGTCGAGAGGTGAGTAAACCCGACGGCCCGCGGCCATGGGCGCTACAGTATCCCCCTCTTACGCCCCCTCTTCTTGGGGCCAGAGTGAGAGAGGAACTTTTTAATAAGAGTAGGGGCGCTGAGGTTCTCTTCTGGCTCCCAGGACCTCTCCTCAGGACCAAACCCTCTCCAGTCCACCAAATAGAAAGTCCTTCCTCCTACCCTCTTGCGGGCCAGGATCTCCTTTACCTCGAATACATCAGAAGGACCGCTGGGAGCAACTGTGGAACTAGAAGTCTTGCTGTAGCGGTTCAGGACCACTGGTTTCAGGAGGGACACATGGAAGGAGTTAGGGATTCTGAGGGTAGGGGGCAGCCGCAGCTTATAGGAAACAGGGTTAATTTGTTGCAGGATCTCGAAAGGACCAAGGAATCTGGGAGCGAACTTGTATGAAGGCACCCTCAAGCGAATGTTCAGAGAGGACAGCCAGACTTTAGTCCCAGGAAGATACTGAGGCGGCTCTCTTCTCTTGGTATCAGCCTTACGCTTCATGCGATCTACCGCCAGCAAAATAGAGGACCAGGTCTGTTGCCAGATTTGCAGGAATTCCCCATATGCAGAGTCCGCAGCTGGTACCTGAGATGAAGTTGATACAGGAAGAGGAACTCTGGGATGTTGACTGTACACGATGTGAAACGGAGTGGAAGTGGTGGACTCACTTGTGTGGTTGTTGTATGAAAACTTGCCCATGGAAGAAGCTGTACCCAGTTATCCTGCTGTGAAGAGATGAAGTGGCGGAGATAATTTTCCATGATCTGGTTGATCCTCTCAACTTGCCCATTGGACTGGGGGTGATAAGCTGAGGAAAAGTCCAAACTCACATCCAGGAGTTTACAGAGGGCTCTCCAGAACTTAGAGGTAAACTGAACCCCCACGGTCGGACACAATGTGAAGAGGCAAACCATCCAAGCGAAAGATGTGCTGAATGAAGAGACTCGCCAGATGAGGAGCAGAGGGTAGGCCGGTCAGCGGGATAAAATGTGCCATCTTAGAGAACCGGTCCACCACCACCCAGATGGTGTTGCATCCTGCTGAGAGAGGAAGGTCTGTGACGAAGTTCATAGCGATGTGCTGCAAGGGGGCACTGGGTACAGGCAGGGGTTGAAGCAGGCCGGCAGGCTTGCTGTGAGTCACTTTGTTAGAGGCACACACCGTGCAAGCAGAGACAAAGTCCAGAACATCCTTAGGTAGCGTGGGCCACCAGAAGTGACGAGCGATCAGGTCTTGGGTTTTACGGACACCGGCGTGCCCAGCTAGTTTAGAACTGTGTCCCCAGCGGAGAATTCTTTTTCTGTCTGCCAACCGAACAAAAGTTCTCCCCGGAGGGATATTTCTAAGCTGCAGAGGATTGGCGGTGATAACGCAGGATGGGTCTATGATCGTCTGAAGGGACTCCACCGTGTCTTCCGTCTCAAATGATCTGGACAGGGCATCGGCCCTCACATTCTTGTCAGCGGGACGGTAGTGGAGCAGAAATTGGAAACGGGTGAAGAACAGTGACCCCCTGGCTTGACGAGGATTCAGTCTTTGAGCGGACTGAAGGTAAGTAAGATTCTTGTGGTCCGTGAAGATCAGGATGGGGTGAGCAGCGCCCTCCAGAAGATGTCTCCACTCCTCCAGGGCCAATTTGATAGCCAGTAGCTCCCGATCTCCAATGGAGTAATTGCGCTCAGCAGAGGAAAACAGTCTTGAGTAGTAGCCACATACTACTGCCTTTCCTTTGGAGCTCCTCTGGAACAGAAGTGCGCCTGCACCAACAGAGGAAGCGTCCACTTCCAGTGAGAACTGCCGAGATACGTCAGGGTGATGGAGGATCGAAGCTGAAGTGAAGGCTTTCTTGAGGCTAATGAATGTGGACTCTGCCTCTGGAGTCCATACCTTGGCGTTCACACCCTTCTTGGTAAGGGTAGAGATGGGGGCCGTCAGAGAAGAAAAGTTCGGAATAAACTGCCGGTAGAAATTGGCGAAACCCAGGAACCGCTGTATGGCCCTTAGGCCTTGAGGACGTGGCCATTCCAGGACAGACTTTAACTTCTCAGGGTCCATCTTAAAGCCTTGATCCGAGATGACATAGCCCAGGAAGGGCAAAGACCTCTTTTCAAAGGTGCATTTCTCTAACTTGGCATACAAGCGATTCTCTCTTAGTCACAGAAGAACTTGACGAACATGCCTCCGATGGGTCATCAGATCTGGGGAGAAGATTAGAATATCATCGAGATAAACTACAACACACATATAGAGGAGATCTCGGAAGATGTCATTAACGAACTCCTGAAATACTGCGGGAGCGTTACACAGTCCGAAGGGCATCACTAGGTATTCGTAGTGCCCATCGCGGGTGTTAAATGCCGTCTTCCATTCGTCACCCCGGCGAATCCGGATTAGATTATAGGCCCCCCGCAGATCTAGCTTGGAAAAAATTTTGGCTCCTCATATGCGATCAAACAGCTCGGAAATTAGTGGCAACGGGTATTTGTTCTTGACCGTGATCTGATTGAGACCACGGTAGTCAATGCAGGGTCGGAGAGATCCATCTCTCTTTTTAACGAAGAAGAATTCTGCCCCGGCCGGGGAGGAAGATTTTAGAATAAAACCCCTCTCCAAGTTCTCCTTGATATAGGCTGACATTGATAAAGTCTCTGGCAAGGAGAGAGGATATACTCGTCCACGGGGAAGAGAAGCATTGGGAATCAGTTCAATGGGACAATCATAATTCCGATGTGGAGGCAACGTCTCAGCCTCTCGTTTGCAAAAGACATCCGCAAAACTGGCATACTGAGAAGGTAGATCGGAGAGTGACTGAGGCAGAGGGGGCACAACATGGACGGACTTGTGACAGGCAATGGCTATGGCATCTGGAACCCCATTGAAGAACTTCTCCAGAACTCCAGTCGAGTGTCGGGGCGTGTAGACGGAGCCATTGCATACCCAGCAGGATAGGATTGATAGCCTTGGGTAGTACCAGGAAGGAGATCTGTTCTGAGTGAAGAGCTCCGACGCGTAATGTCAACGGCTCAGTGATGAGCATGATCGGATCAGGCAACGGTAGACCATTCACAGAATCAACTGCCAGGGGTCTCTCCAGACAGACTGTGGGTAGTTGAAACCGATCCCTAGATCCTGGTGGATAAAATTAGCAGCCGCTCCAGAGTCAAGATAGGCGGAGGAAGGATGTGATGTCTGTCCGGTGACGATGGCCACCGGTATCGATAATTTGGAAGAGGTTTTAACGTTTGGAGACGTTCCACCTAGAGTTGCCTCTCCAACCAACCCTAGGTACTGGAGTTTCCCGGTTTCTGTGGGCATTGGCGCACAAAATGACCCTTGAGGCCACAATACATACAAAGTCCAGAGGAGCGTCTGCGCTGCTTCTCCTGTTCAGATAACCGGACTCTGTCTACCTGCATGGGTTCCTCAGGTAGCGCACTAGGAGTGGACAATAGTGGTCTCTGGGCAGAGGGTGCTGGTCTGTGGGCCCAGCTCTCCTGACGAACTTCTAGAGAGCGCTCCCGGATTCTCATATCAACCCGGGTGGCTAACAGGATGAGGGCATCCAAGGTAGAAGGAAGGTCGCGGGCTGCCAGTTCGTCCTTGATGTGAGAGGACAGTCCCTGCCAGAAGGTCGCCACCAGTTCCTCATTGTTCCATGCCAGCTCGGCTGCTAGGGTACGGAAGGAGATAGCATACTCCCCTACTGTGGAGCCTTCTTGCTTGAGGGTCAACAGAGTGGCTGCGGCAGAGGATGTTCGACCCGGCTCCTCGAACACGGCACGAAAGTACTGCAGGAACAAGGCTAGGTCCGCGGATACAGGTCCTTGTTGCTCCAAGATTGGGTTTGCCCATGCGAGGGCCTTGCCAGCGAGGAGGGAGATAATAAATGCCACTTTGGCCTCCTCGGAGGGGAAGAGATGAGGCCGTAGCCTAAAATGCACCGTGCATTGATTGAGAAATCCTCTACATGCTCTGAAGTCACCGTCGTAGCGAGGAGGAAGAGGCAGAGGAACTGAGGATCCGGAACAAACAGGGGGAGCAACAGGCAGTGGCACGGCAACAGCTTCAGGAGGAAGAACCGGGGGTGGAACAGCGAGTAGATCCAGGCGGACCAGAATAGAATTCACCGCCTCAAGGAGTTTATCCTGACGTGTGCGTAGGTCATGCATCTCTGTCTGAATCTTCTGTACTGGGGTCTTGGGCTAGCCAGCGGGTTCCATGGCCTGAGCGTACTGTCACGGACACAGGGTTTGTGGACACACTAGGCCGCTCCGCCGTAGCGGGCAGGCAGCTGACCAGGTCACAGTCTAAGCGGAAGTAAATGGCAGACAGTAATGCTTGGGTACCTGAAATAGTCCGGGCGGTGGCTGTGGCTTCAGCACGGATGGAGGCAGGTGCGGCAAGTGGCGCCAGACGTGGCGGGCAGTATCCGATGAAGCGGTAGACACTGGACGTGGCAGATGACACTTGACGTGGCAGATGGCACTTGACGTGGCAGGTGGCACTTGGCGTGGCAGATGACACTTGATGTGACAGATGGCACTTGATGTGGCAGATGGCATTTGGCATGGTAGAAGACACTTGACGTGGCAGATGGCACTTGACGTGGCAGAAGACACTAGACGTGGCAGGTGGCACTTGACGGGGCAGATGGCACTTGACGTGGCAGATGACACTTGAACGCGGGTAGGCACAGGAACAATACGGAATACAGGAACGGTAACAGGGCACGGGTAACAGCTGGAACGGGAGACACTAAGGGACCATTTGCGAGACAGACTGGGAAAGACTAACAACGCTCAGGCAAGGATTAGAAGGCCAGGGGCCTTCTTATAGACGAGGAAATCGTGGCAGTTGATGGTGATGACGATTTCCTAATTGCGCGCGCTGGCCCTTTAAGGCCGGGCGCGAGCGTGCACGCGCACCCTACGGGACCCAGTCGAACGGAGCGTAAGTGAGCGCTGGCATCTCCTAGGAGGGAGACGGAGGCCAGCGCTCACAGATCCATGGCTGCGGGCGTCGGGAGATGAGTAAACCCGGCGGCCCGCGGCCTTGGACGCTACACATGGGGAGATGTGATCGCGATACATAGCTCCTATTGAACTTTGTAATAAACTTGTCTTCGGCAGCTCCCTCTAGTGGTGGTTGCAGGCGGAAGAATTATGTTGTTTAACTCTGTTGGTGTATGCAGCTCTGTATGAGAAAAACAGAGCTCCGACCCTTATAAAGATATATAAAGATATATTCTGAAATTAATTTTGTACCTATTTATAAAAAAAAAATTTAAACATAGGTACACTTTCCAGTCTTTTTTAAATAAAGCTTGAAGGGGTTGTGCAGGATTAGAAAAAAAATGCCTACTTTCTTCCAGAATCAGCACTACACCAGTCCATCTGTTGTGTATAGAATTGCAGTTTAGTTACATTTATAGAGAATGGGACTAAGCTGCAATACCACACACAACCTGTGGACGGATGTAGCGCTGTTTCTTGAAGGAAGCAGTTATGTTATACCAATCCTGGACAACTCCTTTAACCCTTTCACTGGTAATTTTCTTCATGTTCTCAGAGAGGGTATGTGTTCTCGAATTGTCACATATAGTGCGGGTCTATTTTCCCAACTACAGGGGTGAGAAGATGAGCAGTTCTACATCTATTGACCCCTTGTACCTAATCAGGACATTTTTTGATTCCGTGACTTAGATGTTTTATCGGGATCTGGTTTGTGCATCTCAGGCTCTGCTTTGGTCAGACTTTTAACCATTTTTTGCACATTACGTTTTACTGCAAAGTTGCATGAAGGCGTCCATGAGTGTAAAGTGTTGGGTGCCATTTTTACAATGTGACTGGTGTCCACTTTTATAAAATATAAGGGAATGGGGGTATAATAGGATATATATAATTTATTTGGGTGTGTCAAAAGTGTGAAAATTGTAGCAAAACGGTTAATCATTGTATAATTCCGTCTTGCAACTTTGTATAGTTTCTGTCCTGCAACTTTGTTTGGGTTTTAATTCCTTCCGATTTTCTAGATCTTTGCTTCCTGTTAGTGATTGGAAATATTCAACAAAAATTCCAGTGGTGTAAAAACCTGTTAAAACCTAGTCCAGCTTTCACAGCTGCAGTTCGTTACAATGTATCAGTAACCATAGTAAATGTATTCACTTGGCATTTTGGAGGCATTGCTTGCCATCCTGCTATTATAATGGTAGAGTACGAGTATTATTATATGTCTAAGTAGAGGGCAGGCAATGTTTTCATAGCAATACAAGCAATACTGACACTTAGAGAGCAGCTCTGCGGAGAATCTTCCAAGATTCAGAACAAGAAATCCTATTTGGTTTGATGTCATATCTAATCATACATTGTGTGATGATATGAGTAAATGGTTCATTCCTCTCCTCTGGTTTTCGATACTTGTCCTTACCCCCTTCATCTGCGGTGACTTATCATGAAGTGCTGCAGATTATTGAGTCTCAAGAACATCTTTACCATCAACAGCAATTTCGAAGCTTTCAGTTTCTGACAGTGAAGGGACAATGAGTTAAGAACCTGTAATTCCGGCCATAAACATGCGGCCCACTTAAAACAAATTGCCTTTCACATCCAAAGGGCATTGTTTCCTTTTAAGATGCAAGAATTCAATTGGTATACAACTAAGAAATGGCAAGAAAATTAATCATCAAAAACAGAAGTGGCCGGATGGGCGAATTATTGGTTACGGACTATCACCCACACCTAAAAGAAAGTTACGTTTGGGCTACACAATGCCATGAAAAAGTATGTGCCCCCTTCCTGACTTCTTCTATTTTTGCGTATTTGTCACAATTAATCATTTTAGATCACCCGTGGCAGTACTTTAATATAGCATTTGCCCCAATATATTTTATTTTTGAATTTTTTACAATGGTAATAGATCTTCAGATACAGTTTTTGAATGACCATTCAAAGGAATGTTCATCCACAATGCATGGCTCTGTGTAAAAAAATAATTGCCCCCTTGGTTGGACTAATGATGGGAAGCAATGATCTTCCGTTATTGGAAGTGTTCAAATTCCAGCCAAAGGTGACCCAATTAGGCATTAGTTTTAGGGGCAATAACTTTTTTACATTGGTGACAACTTTTTTCTTTCAATAAATCAGAAGGATTACTTGAAAACTGTATATGTGTGTACTCATTCTGTATTTGTCTTACATTTGTGAGGCAATGATGCACAAATTGTAGAAATCACGGTTAGCTTCAGGCCCGAACACATCTTGGGCCAGGAGGGCCATCACTTAATATATATATGGCATATTGGCATACTCCTCAATATAGTTTTTACTTGCTCATTTTATGCACTGCATACGGAGACAGGAGCCTGTCGCAGTCCCAACAACCAATAGGGGCGGGAGGTGGAGCCAACTTGACCTAGGATTTTGGACAACCTATTTTTTATTAGATGAGTTTCTCATTGATAAGTTGATCACAGGTTTTCCAACTGCTTGGACCCCTAATAATCAGCTGCAATCTGCTGGGGAACCAGGCAGCAAGTGTTCAATTTTCCTGCAGTGCCACCACAGGTGAAATTAAGTATTACACAATGTCCATTAAAATTAAAGGGCTGTCCATGTAATGCATGGATGTGCTGTGTCCTCCAGAGTGAGAGATGCTCTTTGTACCCCTCCTCCACCCTGGCTTAAGGTCCTTAAAAGGAGACGTCTCCCAATTAACTTGAAAATGGGCTTTCCAAACCAAACCGCCCCTTTAGGCTGGGTTCACACTGAGTTTTTTGAAGGCAGAAAATCTGCCTCAAAATTCAGTTTGGAATTTTGAGGCAGATTTTGCTCTGCCTGCACGCCGATTTTCGCTGCGTTTTTGCTGCGTTTTTCGCCCATGGCTATTGAGCACCGCGGGCAAAAAATACAGCAAAATATGCTTTCTCTACATCCCATTGATGTCAATGTGTGGTCAGAGACGTAAACGCCCGAAGATAGGGCATGTCGATTCTTTCAATGGGAGGCGGAAGCATTTTTTTCCCACGAGCGGAAAAACCATCTCGCGGGAAAAAAATGCCTCCGCCTCCCATTGAAATCAATGGGAGGCATTTTCAGACGTTTTTTGGAGCGTTTTCTTACGCGGTTTCCACGTCAAAAAACGTGTCAAGAAAACTCTGTGTGAACTGGGCCTTAATGTCCGTTCCCAATTAATTTGCTTCTCTTCTGCTGGCAGAATGAAGAATAAGTACTTGACCTCATACTAAGCTTCATCCAGCACTAAAGGGAAACATTGCTCAAAATATAAGTTTCCCATGTGGTCTATGTTCTATTAAAGGGAATGGCAGAGGTTTGTCTCTTCTTCTTGCTGCTTCTATCTCTAGATATCAGATCCATCACACTGGGACCGCTGAACCCTTTTTCTAAATTTTCTAAATACTGTAAATATTATAGCCGTATTTTTGTGATACGTAGCTCCATATCTCCTGTAATTTATTGACATTTCTACGCCAGTTTCCTAGCGAAGAAAGGTTGCACCTTCGGCCCAAAGGCAAAAATTAGCGTTGAAAATTGTGACTCTTTGGGCAATTTACGCCGCCCCTGTCACTTTTCAAAAGGGGTGGGGCTTGCCAGAAGGGTCGGGGCTCAACAAATTTTATATAATTTACGCCAGAAGAGTGGGATAAATTATAGGGGAAATCTATGGATGTTCCTAGCTGTTTTAGGTCTTATGCAGTTCCAAGGTAGAGGCCAATGCGACCTCCCCCCATTGGACTACCCTTTCCCATTCCTATCGGACAATTAAAAAGAAAAGTATGCTCAACTCACAGCTCCTCTTTCCCCCTCCGGGTCCCCTCAGCATGCTGCAGATCAGACAACATACTGACACTGGGCAGCGACAGGACGTTTTATGTCACCCAGCATTCAGGACGTTGCAAGTTATGCAGCACTCAGGATCTTGTATGAGCCGTGGAATGCTGGGGAGCCTGAGGGGACCCGGGGGGGGGGCAGTATACCTATTATTTATTTTATATTCAATGAAATAAATGTGTTGCATCTAACTTTAATGAATCAATTATTATGACTGGTGTATGAAATTACAGTCTTAATAAATCTTTCCTATAGAGTTAAAATATTTTTTTTGGGCTGTCTAAAGCCACCACTAGGGGGAGCTCAGGAGCTTACTGCACACGTTTCTTGCTCTTTGGTTTCTCTACTTCTGTCTAAAAGGGGATGATCACATTG